>NC_057795.1:310032699-310332699 GCF_018294505.1 Triticum aestivum | reverse complement strand
ATATTTCGGTGCGGTCCGAACTATTTTTAATCCCGAAATTTCGACTCGTAGTCAAACTGATTTTAAAAATAAATGTATATCAATATAAAATCCAACAAATTCTCCACGCATAAAAATTAATGTAATTTAAAATCTTGAAATGAAAAAAAGATATTTGAAATTAATTGCCGGTTTGATGTGTTTTTAAAATATACAGCCCATTTCTCATATGCTACCAGGAGAAGAACTGTTGTTGATTACAAGTTCCACACTAAGGAACAACAGGATGATACGTCTCCATCGTATCTACTTTTCCACACACTTTTGCCCTTGTTTTGGACTCTAACTTGTATTACTTGAATGGAACTAACCCGGACTGACGCTGTTTTCAGCAGAATTGCCATGGTGTTGTTTTATGTGTAGAAAACAAAAGTTCTCGGAATGACCTGAAACTCCACGGAATATATTAGAATAAATAATAAAAAATCCTCGCCAAAGATGAAGGCCAGGGGGCCCACACCCTGTTCACGAGGGTGGGGGGCGCGCCCCTCCCCCCTGGGCGCGCCCCTACCTCGTGGGCCCCCTGGTGGCCCTCCGACGCCAACTGCAACTCCATATATTGGCTTTCGGGGAGAAAAAATCAGAGAGAAAGTTTCATCGCGTTTTACGATACGGAGCCACCGGCAAGCCCTAATCTCTCTCGGGAGGGCTGATCTGGAGTCCGTTCAGGGCTCCGGAGAGGGGGATTCGTCGACGTCGTCATCATCAACCATCCTCCATCACCAATTTCATGATGCTCACCGCCGTGCATGAGTAATTGCATCGTAGGCTTGCTGGACGGTGATGGGTTGGATGAGATTTATCATGTAATCGAGTTAGTTTTGTTAGGGTTTGATCCCTAGTATCCATTATGTTCTGAGATTGATGTTGCTATGACTTTGCTATGCTTAATGCTTGTCACTAGGGCCCAAGTGCCATGATTTCAGATCTGAACCTATTATGTTTTCATGAATATATGTGTGTTCTTGATCCTATCTTGCAAGTCTATAGTCACCTACTATGTGTTATGATCCGGCAACACCGAAGTGACAATAATCGGGACCGCTCCCGGTGATGACCATAGTTTGAGGAGTTCATGTATTCACTATGTGCTAATGCTTTGTTCTGGTTCTCTATTAAAAGGAGGCCTTAATATCCCTTAGTTTCCAACAGGACCCCGCTGCCACAGGAGGGTAGGACAAAAGATGTCATGCAAGTTCTTTTCCATAAGCACGTATGACTATATACGGAATACATGCCTACATTACATTGACGAACCACATGCAAGTTCTTTTCCATATGCAAGTTCTGTGTCACCCTATGTTATGACTGTTACATGACGAACCACATCCGGCATAATTATCCATCACTGATCCGGTGCCTACGAGTTTTCCATATATTGGTTTACGCTTATTTACTTTTCCGTTGCTACTGTTATCATCACTACAAAAATACCAAAAACATTACTTTTGCTGTCTTTACTTTTGTTACCGTTACCACCACTATCATATTACTTTGCTACTAAACACTTTGCTGCAGATATTAAGTTTCCAGGTGTGATTGAATTGACAACTCAGCTGCTAATACTTGAGAATATTCTTTGGCTCCCCTTGTGTCGAATCAACAAATTTGGGTTGAATACTCTACCCTCGAAAACTGTTGCGATCCCCTATACTTTGGGTTATCACAGGACTTCTATGAGACAGTGCTGTTGGACAAGAAACCAATAGTGTGTGATATGAGGTGGGTCGACTGGACCTACATGAAGGAAAATGAGGAACACTATCCTGGAGTGCAAGACAGCTTTGTTGCTTGTGGAGTTGCAGACTTTGTTGGGCAGAAGCTCACCAAGTGGAATGATGAGCTCATTATGCAATTCTACTCCACAGCACACTTCTATCCAGATGGCAGGATAGTTTGGATGTCTGAAGGTACAAGGTACCAGTCAACAATTGAGGAATGGGCCAGTCTGATCAATGCACCAAAGGAGAGTGAAGATGACTTGGATGTCTATGCCAAGAAGAAGATGGACCACAATACCATGGCTCACATGTACAAGGAAATTCCTGATGCTGCAGTTGAGACTCATAAGTTTGGGTCAGTCCACTTACTTCTGCAGGACTGCCAACCATCAACTGGATCATAAGGCAGACTCTGTTGCCCAAGTAAGGTGACCACAATATGATTAGAGGGCATGCTATCAACTTTCTACACTTGTTTGATGTGCCAGAAAAATTCAAGGTCATGAGCCTCATTGTTGAGACCATTAAGAGGACAGCAGCAGACCAGAAGAGAAGTTGTGGGTATGCCCCACAGATTCAGGAGTTGATTAACTCAAAGATGGGCACACGAACATACTTGCTGGATAAGGAACATTTTGCTATCTATCCAGACTTTGAGGACAATCAAGTTGTCATGAATGAGAATGAACCATCATCAGTGCAAGCTCAAGGGAAGAAGGAGAAAGCAAAGAGAGAGAAGGCTGCCAAGATGCCAACTCAAGAGGAGGCATCTGAGTACTTTTTGAAGAACAAGCAGGAGCAGCTTGGTTACTTGATAGCATCAACTCTGAGGATTGAGAAGGGGTTGGCCACCCTAACTCAAAACTAGGAGAGCCTGGAAAGAATCATGGAACAAAAATTCTATGATCTAGATGTCAAAGTAACTGAGATTCAGTCTGTTGTGGAGCAGCTCCAGGATGACATGCAGGAGAGGAAGGGCAAGACAACCACTGATGCATTTGCCAGAGTGCCTAGAGCTCAGAGGTCAGCTACAGTGCCTGTGACAAACACCAGAGCCACATCATCTGCACCAGCTACAGCTCCTACAGCTCCAGTGCAACCAGCTCCAGCACCAACTCCTCCAGCTCCATCCACATCAACTGAAGCCTTCGTCCAAGGAGCCAGCTCTACACCACCACCTAAAGATCAAGCTTGAGAGTCGATCTAGCGCTATGCATTTTCTATGAACATTTTGGTAACTTGTTGCCAAAGGGGGAGAAAAATGTATAGATCATAGGCTTCGAGAGAGAGTGTGTTGCTTTTCTTCTCTCTTGCTTTGGTGGTTAAACTTTTGTTTGCTCTTGATTGCTTGAGATACTATGCTATTATCTGTGAGACATTGATGATCATGTGTTTGATCAAAAGCTACACTTATGCCTACTAAATGATAGTATCTTACCTATCCTTTTATGATCATTCAATTTGCTTGGTGATGAGTGCATGTATTCAATCTTTATCATTTTGAGCGCTCCACCAATATGTATGTGACATGCAAGAGTAACCCATGAGCCTAATTCCTTGTGCATTTGCAGCCCAAAGCAAATTTTAAACTATGCACAAATTTAGGGGGAGCTCTTGCTTATCACATACTTCTCAAAGCGACGATGTTTTTCAATCTTATTATCATTTGTCGAAGCTTTGATCTATATGTTGTCATCAATTACCAAAAAGGGGGAGATTGAAAATGCAACTATCCCTAGGTGGTTTTGGTAATTCATAACAACATATAGCTAATTGAGCTAATGCTATTCCAAGACTATTATTTCAGGAAAGCTCAATGAATGGCATGACATGGATGATGAAAGTGGATCCCTCAAAATATCAAGGACAAAGGATTGGCTCAAGCTCAAAAGCTCAAGACTCTTCATTTTACATTTTAGTGATCCAAGATCACATTGAGTCTATAGGAAAAGCCAATAATATCAAGGAGGGATGAGGTGTTGTTTAATGAGCCTCTTGCTTCATGTGCTTAGTGATATGCTCCAAATACCCTCAACTACTTTCTCACATCCACATATGACCTAAACCCAAAGTCAAAATCGGTCCCACCGATTCTTTCTATCCGGCGCCACCGAGTTCAAATGTCATAGCCACTGCCACAAACCCTAGGCAAATTGGTTTTACCGATAGGGATCTCGGTCTCACCGAGATGGGATTGTAATCTCTCTATTTCCCTTCGTAACATTTCGGTCTAACCGAAGTGAGCGATCGGTCCCACCGAGATTGCAATGTAAACTCCCTGTTTCCCTTTCGTAACATTTCGGTCTCACCGAAAAGAGCGAATCGGTCCCACCGAGTTTACCTGACCAACTCTCTGGAAAGCTTATTACCAAAATCGGTCTCACCGAGTTTGTGTAATCGGTCTCACCGAGATTACGTTATGCCCTAACCCTAACCATATCGGTCCTGCCGAGTTGCATGTCGATCCCACCGAAAATCCTAACGGTCACTAGGTTTATCAAATCGGTCTTTCCGAGTCTGTTGAATCGGTCCCACCGAGTTTGGTAAATTGTGTGTAACAGTTAGATTTTGTGTGGAGGCTATATATACCCCTCCACCTCCTTTTCATTTGTGGAGAGAGCCATCAGAATGAACCTACACTTCCAACTTACCATTTCTGAGAGAGAACCACCTACTCATGTGTTAAGGCCAAGATATTCTATTCCTACTATATGAATCTTGATCTCTAGCCTTCCCCAAGTTGCTTTCCACTCAAATCTTCTTTCCACCAGATCCAAATCCCATGAGAGAGAGTTGAGTGTTGGGGAGACTATCATTTGAAGCACAAGAGCAAGGAGTTCATCATCAACGCACCATTTGTTACTTCTTGGAGAGTGGTGTCTCCTAGATTGGCTAGGTGTCACTTGGGAGCCTCCGACAAGATTGTGGAGTTGAACCAAGGAGTTTGTAATGGCAAGGAGATCGCCTACTTCGTGAAGATCTATCGCTACTGAGGCAAGTCCTTCGTGGGCGACGACCATGGTGGGATAGACAAGGTTGCTTCTTCGTGGACCCTTCATGGGTGGAGCCCTCCGTGGACTCGCGCAACCGTTACCCTTCGTGGGTTAAAGTCTCCATCAACGTGGATGTACGATAGCACCACCTATCGGAACCATGACAAAAACATCCGTGTCTCCAATTGCGTTTGAATACTCCAAACCCTTCCCTTTACTTTCTTGCAAGTTGCATGCTTTAATTTCTGCTGCTCATATACTCTTTGCATGCTTGCTTGAATTGTGTGATGATTGCTTGACTTGTCCAAAGATAGCTAAAATCTGCCAAACTCTAAAATTGGGAAAAGGTTAAGTTTTTAATTGGTCAAGTAGTCTAATCACCCCCCTCTAGACATACTTCAAGGTCCTGCAAGTGGTATCAGAGCTTTGGTCTCCATTTGCTTTGATTTCCATAGCTTTTGGTGGTCATAGCCTTGGTTTCACAACCTAGGAGAGTATGGCGTCTAGTGAGGGAAATTATCACCGTAGAGGTCCTTACTTTGATGGTACTAACTTTGCTAGTTGGAAGCATAAGATGAAAATGCATATTCTTGGACATAACCCCGCCGTTTGGGCTATTGTGTGTATTGGCTTGCAAGGTGAATTCTTTGATGGGAGAGAGCCAAACCGTGAAGCTAGAGCAGAAGAATTGAAGATGCTGCAATACAACGCTTAAGCTTGCGATATCCTCTTCAATGGCTTGTGCCCTGAAGAATTCAACAAAATCAGCCGTCTTGAGAATGCAAAGGAAATTTGGGATACTTTGATTGATATGCATGAAGGTACCGACTCCGTCAAGGAATCCAAGTTGGATGTGCTCCAAAGCCAGCTTGACAAGTTCAAAATGAAGGATGGTGAAGGTGTTGCTGAAATGTACTCTAGGCTTGCTCTTATCACAAATGAGATTGTCGGCTTAGGGAGTGAAGAGATGACCGACAGATTCATCATCAAGAAGATCCTAAGAGCATTGGATGGAAGTACGATACCGTGTGCACATTGATCCAAATGATGCCAAACTACAAAGATCTCAAGCCAACGGAAGTCATTGGAAGAATTGTTGCTCATGAGATGTCACTCAAGGATAAGGAGGAACTTCACAACAAGTCAAGTGGTGCTTACAAAGCCTCATGTGAAGCCCCCACATCATCAAGTGAGAAACAAACCTTCAATGAAGAATTGAGCTTGATGGTGAAGAACTTTAACAAATTCTACAAGAGTAGAAGCAAAGAAAGAAGCTCTAAGTCAAGGTCCTACAATGACAAAAGATCTTCTAGTCGAGAGCGAAATTGCTACAATTGTGGGAGACCTGGACACTATTCCAATGAGTGTACGGCACCCTACAAAAGAAGAGAAGATTTTCCAAAAAGAAGAAGCAAAAGAGAAGAATCACCACCAAGAGAGAGGAGGAGTAGAGATGATCGTTATGAATGAAGACCCTCACGGAGAAGCAAGGATTCGGAAAGGAAGGACAAGTCATCAGGGAGCTACAAAAAACGAAGACATCAAGCTCATGTTGGTGAATGGGTATCCGGCTCCGACTCCGGCAATCACTCTGAGAGAAGCTATCACTCCGACTCCGAATATACTCAAGATGAAGGTGTTGCCGGTCTAGCAATTGTGTCAACCAACTCCTACGACATATTTGACTCACCAAATGAAGGAATTGGAAGATGCTTCATGGCCAAAGGTCCAAAGGTAACACATCTCGAGTATGTTGATTTCAATAGTGATGAAGATGACTTGCTAGGTGATGATGATGTACTTGTTGACAACTCTAGTGATGAATACTATGATGAAACGTCAATTAATCATGCTAATCAAGATAAAACGAATGACAATGATAATGAGAAGATTGAGCTTCTAACTAAAGAACTAAACACTCTTAAGTTAGCTCATGAAACTATCTTCGAAGATCATCGAGAACTTTTAAGGGCTCATGAGAAGTTACGCTTTGAAAAGCTCGATATTGAGCAAGAGCATGAGTTCTTAAAAGCAATCAATGATGATCTCCGTAAGAAAAGTTCTTCTTACATTGCCAAGCGTTTACTCTTATCTACTTACATGCCTCAAGTCAAGTCTAGTAACAAGTACAAGAAAGATCCTTCCTCTAGTAGTAACAATAATAATGCCAAATCCAATATTGTTGCTTCTAGTAGCTCTTTTGATTCCACTAATGATTCTCTTAGCCAAGTTACACTTGAGCAAGAAAATAGCTTATTGAAGGTAATTATAGAGAAAGGTGTTTACAAGAGCCTTGTCGGGAGTAAGCAATTCGAGGAAATTGTACGCAAGCAAGGAAGGCACCGGAAGAATCAAGGTGTTGGTTTTGAACGAAAATTCAGTGCCAATGGAGTTGAGTGGGAAGAAGATCAATACCCCAAGACGAAGTTTGTTCCTCAACAAGAGAAGTATGATCCTACTTCCTTCAAGGGGACACAAGCACAAGATGATCTTCCACCACAAGACCACAAGAACAAAGGCAAGGACAAGCTTCAAGAGGAGATTGATGCATTTGAAGAAGCACCTAAGGCCTCGGTCAAATGGGTTCCCAAGACTACGTCAAGTTCTACTTCATCAAGTACAAGTACAACTCCAAGGATTCACATCAAGATGATGTGGATCCCGAAGAATAAGAACTAGAGAGTTCTTGAGGGTGACTCTGCCAACATTCTTCACTCATATCATTATGGCAAGGACAAGTGCAATCAACTTCCACATCTTGCACTAGTTCAAGGAGTCACAAACCCTCATGTTGGTAAGGCAAGGGACAAGGTAACCTAATGATTTCATGGACATCATCTTGTGTGTGCATCACTCTATGTCTATGGATATTCTTGTTTGTTCCTTGTGGGACTAACCCATGTAGGTATGTTGAAAGTGCAACTCACTCCAAAGGATTGCTCCAAATGCTCTACATCAACATTGAGCATCCACATATTCAACACCTACATGAAGTCATCATCGACAAAACCCAAGGTTAGTTTATCACTCTAAAAGGGATCTCACATCTAGGGGGAACTTAACTCTAAAAATTGAGTCAAAGCAACTCTATTGGTGTGAACACATCAATGCATTATGTAAAAGTGGTAACCCCACTTGAGCTTAACGATGAGTATGACCTATGATCAAATGTTCTCATTTGACTCCTAAGTCAATATACTCATATATAGATGACCTAGTCATCGCCAATTGTTTGATAAATGCTAGAATTGGTTGTGCATGATTTGCCACATATTTTATTTGCCATTCCATTGTGTGAGCATGTTGGTTGCATATTTTACTCATTCAAGGACATCCACTTGTTGCTTTGATTGTTTGTTTTTTTTTCTTTTTGCCAAGTGGATGGACAAGAATGCCTAAGAACCTTCTCTAGCTATCTATGCTTTTCTCGTCTCAAACTCTATTCATGCTACATCACAAAATTTGATCAAGTCAGATTCGAACCACTATGTGTGAGGAGCACTCGGAGTCCCCGATTTGTCATAGACTTAAACTTCCAAAACTTCTTTGTGATTCTCGGTCTGACCGATTCCTCCATTTTGGTCCTACCGAGATCACTAAGTCGATCTAGGTTTTCAATTTGTGACACCCCAAAATTTTGACCTTGTTTTATTAATTAAAATTTTACCAGGAGATTAAAACTTTTATTTTTCCGGGCTCACTTTTGATTTTTGAAACATTTCCTTTCTTATTATCATGGAGTTTTTACCTCAAGTGAAATACTTCCCAAATTTATTGGACTCTCTTCCCTCTCAAAACTTTTTCCCCTTGGCAAGGATTTTATTTTTGTGTCTTCATCAACACTGGTGTTTGGTTATTAAAAACCTTTCTTCTGTTTGTCCCCTTCTCAAATTTATTTTTTGGGATTCATTTTCTTTAAGAGAAAACCCTAGGAATTTTGGGACCTATCTTATACTGAAACCACCCATGGTTTTACCATGCCTCATGTGGTAAATCCTTCTAAGACCACTCCCTTCCACTTGGGGCAATCCTAACATTCTGTTCCAACTAGTCCAAACCATTTTTGGATTTTATTCCATTTATTTTATTTCCCAAAACATTTCTGTCAATTATTTTAGGCCTAGGTGATTTACAAAGGAAGTACCTAATTTCCTTTGAGATTTGATCTCTAATAAACTCCTTTGGATAGTCCTTAGCACCCACAACCTAGAACCATCAAGATCCACTCTTCTTCTTTTCAAATTTTTCAAATTTCAGTCTCTGCAAGTTTGGACCAGATTTGTCAAATTTGGTGAAATTCATATCTCCTTTTGTCCAAAAATTCCACCAAAATTCAGGCAGCCCCCCAGATGCAATGAGAGGCCACCCCACCAAAGATCAGCTCAAGGAGAAACTCCCACATACCAAAATCATTCTGTCAAACACCTGGCATGCACTGTTTCTTTGCACTTTTAGAGAAATTCAGAAGTTCAGAGAGATTCAGTGTCGTTTTCATCATCAGAGTTCAGTCACGCGTCGACAGTGCGCCTGGCGCATTGCGCACAACCCCTCCTCCCTGTCCAGAGCGCCACACACGCACTTGGCCGGTTCCTGGCGTCGGCAGAACCCTAGCTCGTCCTCGCCGGCGTCTTCTGCGGCATCGGGACCTCCCATGGCGGCCGACAGGAGGCAACCTACGGCACAACGCTGTTCGGCACCGCCCAAGCCACCTGGGAGCTCCGCGTGGCCGTCTCCCTTGCCAGCGCACACATGCAGCACTGTCGCTGTCGCCTGGCATGCACAGGGCGTGCTCCCTACCGCCGACGTGCCGCACGGCCATTCTATTGTGGACAGGTCGTAACCACCCCCACATCGCTGAGTTGGGCAACGGGATGGACTCGTTACTCCGTCTAGTCGCTGCTCAAGCCTCTAAACCATCTGCCCAGCCACAGCACCGCCATAATCACTCGCCGGACTTATCCCATTCGCGGCAACCGCCTCGGGCTGGCTATATATAGCACCCCCGAGCGCGCTCTCGCCCCCACACACCTCCACCACCTCACCAGACCCCGCCCAGCCACTAGAAGAGCCTCGAGGGGCTCTTCTTCCTCGACTCCGGCTGCCCCGTTCCGCCTCGGCCACCACCTCGATTCACTCTGGTGAGCTCCTCCCCGGCGCCCAAACCTCGTCAACAACCCCCTCAAGCTACCAGAGGTCTAACCCCCTCCTCAATTTGACCTCCGCAGCACTCTCTGACGAGGCCCACGACCACCTGAACCACCGTCCGCCGGAGCAAGGGACGCCGTCGACGTGGTGCTCGCCGGCGATCTCTACCACCACCCACCGACGCGGAAAGGTGCACTGAACACGGAGGTACCCCCCGATCCCCCTGCCTCGGCGTGGATCGCCGCCGGCGACCACCGCGGCTCTCGGGCACCGTCGAGCTCTGCCGCCTCTTTTGAATATTCAAACCTGACGGGTGGGACCTGCCTGTCAGCCTCTCTGTTTTTTTTTTGAACCGTTTTCTGAAAGCGTATTCTGGCAAAATACGCTTTCCAAACTGAATCGTTTTCGGGACTTTTCTGCTTAGGCCCCTGAGAGTTTTCTGTTTCATTACAGATGGGTCCTTGGACCAAAACTCTTATAACTTTTAAACAGAGAAGTATTTTTGATTGATTCTTTTTCTGTCCTCTTTAAAATTTTGTCTAGTTTATTTTAAGATTTATTTCAAAAAAATTCAGACAATTTTTTGGTACTGTTTTTGGAACTATATATTGATTCAAAAATAATTTTAAATAGGATTTTTGGAGAGAGGAGAAAGCCTTCAAAGGTTTTGGAGTGCACCCTGCCTCCCCACAACTTGAAGGCAAGCATTCTGAACCCCGGCATAATATTTTTGGTGTGTTCGTTGACACGTTTATAACACCACCTCATTTTGAAGGACTTGTTATTTCATGTGATATGATCATTTGCATGGATGCATATTAGTGATTTCCATGCTGTTGGAAATGAGTATACTTGTGATGGTAATCATCCTCATGTACCTTGCATGCATGCCGGAAAGGAATCCGGGAAAGCTTCTGCCTTGGGTAGGCGTGAACTTGTCACCGGTCTCCGTCGGGACGGCTATGTCCGGTATGGCATAGTAAGGTATACTGAGCAGTGATTCTGTTGGTTGAAATATAATTGTTATACATGTCATGCAGGGAATTCATAAACCTCCTGAGTCGACCGTAGATCGAGTCTTGTTCCAGTAACCCCCATACTTGTTTCGTACTACCACCTGTCCCTACAACAGGTAGGGTACAGTTCAGTAAGTCGTCAACCCCTTTCAAGCACACACCGTACAGAGAGGCCATGGTGGAAGATACCGGTTGTAGCCGGTAGGCAGGCCACCTGGTCCGGGGGCATGGGTGTTTCCGGTTGGGACCGAGAGGGGGCACCCCTTAGAGCGCGCGATATAAATTTGATCCCATGCTACGCGAGGTTGTAGCCTCCCCACTTAGAGTTTTGCTTGACAAGTGTCATGGGTGATTCCAGACACCAGTGAGTTAAGCTGGTGTGTGCAAGTCAGGTGTGTTTTCAATTAAAAGACCGTAGACGGAATTAGTCCCGATGGGCTAAAGGAATCCGTTACTCGTGGGTAAAGAGTACACCCTCTGCAGAGATTAAACCTATTCGAATAGCCGCGTCCATGGTTAAGGACTACAGTCTGGGTCGGGTCAAGTGTCCGTCTTAGTGTCGGTCTTTGGAGGAGAAACTACTAAACCAGAACTTGGATCATGATTTGTGACTTGTGATGATTATGATGATTATTATTATGGACTAACCCCTTTATATTATTTGAAGTATTGAATATCCCTGGGATGGTTCTACCTCCTGGATATTCATTGTGATTATTTTTCTTATAAGCCCTTTATGTATTGTCGCTCAGACGCCCGACTGTGGCATGCTTGTTATTTTCTTATAAGCCCTTTATGTGGTGTCGCTGAGACGCCCGACTGTGGCATTGCTTGTTATATATTTACTTTATAAGCCCTTTATGAGGTGTCGCTGAGACGCCCGACTGTGGCATTGCTTGTTATTTATTTACTTTATAAGCCCTTTATGTGGTGTCGCTGAGATGCCCGACTGTGGCATTGCTTGTTATCTATTTACTTTATAAGCCCTTTATGAGGTGTCGCTAAGACGCCCGACTATGGCACTGCTTGTTATTTATTTACTTTATAAGCCCTTTATGTGGTGTCGCACAGACGCCCGACTGCGGCATTTTATTTCCATTCCATTATTTCTTAATTGTGTTGCATATAAATAACCTGCTTGCATGCATCAGAGATTTTTTGTTTTATGACTGAGGATGTGATCATAGAATATTTCAGCGCATGATTATCATTTATATTATCCCAGTGTTCTTAATGTTTGCGAGTACATTCAAAGTACTCACTGGCTTGTCCCTGGCTATTGTCTTGGCCAGATTTCTTGCACGGAGAGGAGCGACGCGATGACAGCCCCGGAACCTAAGCAACGGTGATAGCAGCCTCGTGAAGATAGGAGTTAACCTGGTCAGCTGTTCCTGTTGGGAAATGGAGTCCCATAGACACTGATGATCCACAAACCGCTTCCGCCATCAACCACTAGAAACCATTTGTTGTACTCACAGGCCAGAATGGTCTTGTACTACATATTTTGTATTTTTCTTGGAATTTTTTGTACCAAGTTGGTGCCTCATCAGCCAACAGTAATCCTGGGGCTGGTGAGCACAACGACCATTTTCTGGAAATTAATACCCGAAAACCGGTCGTGACAAACTTGGTATCAGAGCCAAGCTGACCATTGGCTAATCCTATCTTAGCCAGGTCGAAAAACTTAGGCAAACCAACCCACCAGACCTTAACCGAACCCCAGCCAAGCTTCTCGTGCAAGATAGCCACACAATGACCCCGACACTTTTGGCAGTCGGTGCCCAACCTATCAACCTAGCCTATCTATCACGCACCAGTAACCAGCACCCAAGATGTCTCATTCGCAAGCGTGCGAAGGAAGGCTCCGTCCCCTTTTCCTATAAAAAGGGCATGCTAGCCCCAAACCAGCACAGCACAGCCTCTCCCCCGAACCAAGCCATAATGCCTGGCCCCGTCGTGCACAATGAGACCACAGCAACCAACCTTGGAGGCTTTGTGACCATACTCGCAAACCTCACCCGCCGTGCCTATGCGTTAGAAGAGCCCCCAGAATATGTTGTGTACCAAGGACCCATGAGCGGTGAGGACCGTCAATTCTGGGCCACTATGCACATCTACGATAGGAGCCTGTCGCCAGAACGCCCCTACAGGTTCATCGGAAAGACAACTTCCTTTGAGCCACAAGCCGTCCAACTAGCAGCGCAAGAGGCTATAGTTCAACTCCGGCACTTGTCGCCCAGAGTTAACTGTCGCTTGTTCTAATATTAGCCCAGACGTGAAGGGTATGGTAGACCACCCCAAGTTGCCAACGGAGATCACGAGACGGATCTTGCATTGTTGCACCTAGTGCGCTATGTGGGTGCACTAGAGGAACTATTCGATCAAATCACCATTGATCTGATCGCAGCTCGTGGAGAGCTGGTTCGTCGAGCCCCGGCGAGAGAAGAAAACGAGCCCGACGCCGACAACCCAATCGTGCTGTTCGGACACCCGATCGAGACCCTGAGGTCAGCCCCATCCGTCATCCAAGGTACTTTGATGACCCAGAAGTACTTCGTCGTCTTCTGGGAGCACACTCCAACGGGATTGTGGCCAACAATCCTCGCGATGGTCATCATCACTACCCCGAGCTTGCAGCCCCTCAACCCTCTCCAGCTAATTCCAACGGTGAAAACCGTGGAGAAACCCCGACGTCCGTGAGGCAAGCCCGCTTAGATATGAACGAGGTAGACTGAGTCGCTCGAGTAGTACCGAGTCTTAGTATGTCCTCGCCTTGTAACTATGTGATCCTGTATCGCCATAACTAAATACTATTTGCCTGTGCATCCCTATTTTTGTTATAAGCCATGCATGAGTACGATGATATGCGATTGCATTTTAATCCCCGATGTAGCTACCGAAGACCAACCTCGACGACGCAAGTTTGTTCTATAAATAAACCTTTTGGTTTTAGTTAACAGGAATGATATTATCAAAACAACTCTTAACAAATCTCGACGACGAGATTTTCTTTTAAGGGGGGTAGTGTTGTGACACCCCAAAATTTTGACCTTGTTTTATTAATTAAAATTTTACCAGGAGATTAAAACTTTTATTTTTCCGGGCTCACTTTTGATTTTTGAAACATTTCCTTTCTTATTATCATGGAGTTTTTACCTCAAGTGAAATACTTCCCAAATTTATTGGACTCTCTTCCCTCTCAAAACTTTTTCCCCTTGGCAAGGATTTTATTTTGTGTCTTCATCAACACTGGTGTTTGGTTATTAAAAACCTTTCTTCTGTTTGTCCCCTTCTCAAATTTATTTTTTGGGATTCATTTTCTTTAAGAGAAAACCCTAGGAATTTTGGGACCTATCTTATATTGAAACCACCCATGGTTTTACCATGCCTCATGTGGTAAATCCTTCTAAGACCACTCCCTTCCACTTGGGGCAATCCTAACATTCTGTTCCAACTAGTCCAAACCATTTTTGGATTTTATTCCATTTATTTTATTTCCCAAAACATTTCTGTCAATTATTTCAGGCCTAGGTGATTTACAAAGGAAGTACCTAATTTCCTTTGAGTTTTGATCTCAAATCAACTCCTTTGGATAGTCCTTAGCACCCACAACCTAGAACCATCAAGATCCACTCTTCTTCTTTTCAAATTTTTCAATTTTCAGTCTCTGCAAGTTTGGACCAGATTTGTCAAATTTGGTGAAATTCATATCTCCTCTTCTCCAAAAATTCCACCAAAATTCAGGCAGCCCCCCAGATGCAATGAGAGGCCACCCCACCAAAGATCAGCTCAAGGAGAAACTCCCACATACCAAAATCATTCTGTCGAGCACCAAGCCTGCACTGTTTCTTTGCACTTTCAGAGAAATTCAGAAGTTCAGAGAGATTCAGTGTCGTTTTCATCGTCACAGTTCAGTCACGCGTCGACAGTGCGCCTGGCGCGTTGCGCACAGCCCCTCCTCCCTGTCCAGAGCGCCACACGCGCACTTGGCCGGTTCCTGGCATCGGCAGCACCCTGGCCCGTCCTCGACGGCGTCTTCTGTGGTGTCGGGACCTCTCGTGGCGGCCGACAGGAGGCAACCTATGGCACAACGCCGTTCGGCACCGCCCAAGCCACCTGGGAGCTCCACGTGGCCGTCTCCCTTGCTAGCGCCCACATGCAGCACCGTCGCCGTGGCCTGGCACGCACAGGGCGCGCTCCCTGCCGCCGACGTGCCGCACGGCCGTTCTGTTGTGGACAGGCTGTAACCACCCCCACATCGCTGAGTTGGGCACCGGGATGGACTCGTTACTCCATCTAGTCGCTGCTCAAGCCTCTAAACCATCTGCCCAGCCACAGCGCCGCCGTAATCACTCGCCGGACTTATCCCGTTCGCGGCAACCGCCTCGAGCCAGCTATATATAGCACCCTCGAGCGCGCTCTCGCCCCCACACACCTCCACCACCTCACCAGACCCCGCCCAGCCACTGGAAGAGCCTCGAGGGGCTCTTCTTCCTCCACTCCGGCCGCCACGTTCCGCCTCGTCCACCACCTCGATTCACTCCGGTGAGCTCCTCCCCGATGCCCAAACCTCGTCAGCAACCCCCTCAAGCTACCAGAGGTCTAACCCCCTCCTCAATTTGACCTCCGCAGAACTCTCCGACGAGGCCCACGACCACCCGAACCACCGTCCGCCGGAGCAAGGGCCACCATCGACGTGGTGCTCTCCGGCGACCTCTACCACCACTCACCGACGCGGAAAGGTGCACTGAACACGGAGGTACCCCCCAATCCCCCTGCCTCGCCGTGGATCGCCGCTGGCGACCACCGCGGCTCTCGGGCACCGTCGAGCTCTGCCGCCTCTTTTGAATATTCAAACCTGACGGGTGGGACCTGCCCGTCAGCCTCTCTGTTGTTTTTTGAACCACTTTCTGCAAGCGTATTCTGGCAAAATACGCTTTCCAAACTGAATCGTTATCGGGACTTTTCTGCTTAGGCCCCTGAGAGTTTTCTGTTTCATTATAGATGGGTCCTTGGACCAAAACTCTTATAACTTTTAAACAGAGAAGTATTTTTGATTGATTCTTTTTCTGTCCTCTTTAAAATTTTGTCTAGTTTATTTAAAGATTTATTTCAAAAAATCCAGACAATTTTTTTGGTACTGTTTTTGAAACTATATATTGATTCAAAAATATTTTTAAATAGGATTTGTGGAGAGAGGAGAAAGCCTTCAAAGGTTTTGGAGTGCACCCTGCCTCCCCACAACTTGAAGGCAAGCATTCTGAACCCCGGCATAATATTTTTGGTGTGTTCGTTGACACGTTTATAACACCACCTCATTTCGAAGGACTTGTTATTTCATGTGATATGATCATTTGCATGGATGCATATTAGTGATTTCCATGCTGTTGGAAATGAGTATACTTGTGATGGTAATCATCCTCATGTACCTTGCAAGCATGCCGGAAAGGAATCCGGGAAAGCTTCATCCTTGGGTAGGCGTGAACTTGTCACCGGTCTCCGTCGGGACGGTTATGTCCGGTATCGCATAGTAAGGTATAATGAGCAGTGATTCTGTTGGTTGAAATATAATGGGTATACATGTCATGCAGGGAATTCATAAACCTCCTGAGTCGACCGTAGATCGAGTCTTGTTCCAGTAACCCCCATACTTGTTTCGTACTACCACTTGTCCCTACAACAGGTAGGGTACGGTTCAGTAAGTCATCAACCCCTTTCAAGCACACACCGTACAGAGAGGCCATGGTGGAAGATACCGGTTGTAGCCGGTAGGCAGGCCACCTGGTCCGGGGGCATGGGTGTTTCTGGTTGGGACCGAGAGGGGGGCACCCCTTAGAGCGCGCGATATAAATTTGATCCCATGCTACGCGAGGTTGTAGCCTCCCTACTTAAAGTTTTGCTTGACAGGAGTCGTGGGTGATTCCAGACACCAGTGAGTTAAGCTGGTGTGTGCAAGTCAGGTGTGTTTTCAATTAAAAGACCATAGACGAATTAGTCCCTATGGGCTAAAGGAATCTGTTACTCGTGGGTAAAGAGTACACCCTCTGCAGAGATTAAACCTATTCGAATAGCCACGTCCATGGTTAAGGACTACAGTCTGGGTCGGGTCAAGTGTCCGTCTTAGTGTCGGTCTTCAGAGGAGAAACTACTAAACCAGAACTTGGATCATGATTTGTGACTTGTGATGATTATGATGATTATTATTATGGACTAACCCCTTTATATTATTTGAAGTATTGAGTATCCCTGGGACGGTTCTACCTCCTGGATATTCATTGTGATTATTTTTCTTATAAGCCCTTTATGTGGTGTCGCTCAGACGCCCGACTGTGGCATGCTTGTTATTTTCTTATAAGCCCTTTATGTGGTGTCGCTGAGACGCTCGACTGTGGCATTGCTTGTTATTTATTTACTTTATAAGCCCTTTATGAGGTGTCGCTGCGACGCCCGACTGTGGCATTGCTTGTTATTTATTTACTTTATAAGCCCTTTATGTGGTGTCGCTGAGACGCCCGACTGTGGCATTGCTTGTTATCTATTTACTTTATAAGCCCTTTATGAGGTGTCGCTAAGACGCCCGACTGTGGCACTGCTTGTTATTTATTTACTTTATAAGCCCTTTATGTGGTGTCGCACAGACGCCCGACTGCGGCATTTTATTTCCATTCCATTATTGCTTAATTGTGTTGCATATAAATAACCTGCTTGCATGCATCAGAGATTTTTTTGTTTTATGAATGACGATGTGATCATCGAATATTTCAGCGCATGATTATCATTTATATTATCCCAGTGTTCTTAATGTTTGTGAGTACATTCAAAGTACTCACTGGCTTGTCCCTGGCTATTGTCTTGGCCAGATTTCTTGCACGGAGAGGAGCGACGCGATGACAGCCCCGGAACCTAAGCAACGGTGATAGCAGCCTCGTGAAGATAGGAGTTAACCTGGTCAGCTGTTCCTGTTGGGAAATGGAGTCCCATAGACACTGATGATCCACAAACCGCTTCCGCCATCAACCACTAGAAACCATTTGTTGTACTCACAGGCTAGAATGGTCTTGTACTACATATTTTCTATTTTGCTTGGAATTTTCTGTACCAAGTTGGTGCCTCATCAGCTAACAGTAATCCTGGGGCTGGTGAGCACAACGGCCATTTTCTGGAAATTAATACCCGAAAACTGGTCGTGACACAATCTCGGTGCAACCAATTTGAACTTTTCGGTCACACTGAGTTGCGGTAACTGTCAACAGTTATGCATCTCGGTGCCACCGAGTCGTTCCACTCGGTCACACCGGTAGGGTCGGGCTATATATACTCACGGGCAAAATTTTGGAAATTTTTCTCCGAACCTCTTCGCCCGCGCAATAGCTTGTTCTGCCACCAGGGTCTCCGGATCGTCTCCTCGTCGCCAGCCGCCTCCTGTCGCTGGTCTCCACCGCCGTCAACAGAATTCACCCCCGCCGTTGCCGCCGTAGCGAGTTCATCGCCAAGCTAGGGTATGGACTCGATCACAGTGCTATCCTCGTCCGATTCCTAGCACATTGTGTTCATTATGATTCTTGCCACGATTGAAACACTCCTATCCAGTCAATACAATCCTTAGATTAGATGCGATTCAAAAATTTAGGGTTAGGTTTCCGCCGAAACCATCTCGGACCCACCGAGTTGAAAAACTCGGTCCCACCGATTTGGCTAACGCCATTGCACTAGTAACTCTCGGTCTGACCGAGAATTTCTAATCGGTGTGACCGATTTTAGGAATTTGTGAAACCCTAGCAGTCTCAGTGCCACCGAACTGTGACTCGGTCCTACCGAGTTCACCAGTTTAGGTTCCAAAACTGCTTCGGTATCACCGAGTTTGAAAATCGGTTGATCCAAAATGCTTTCTGTGTAAAACTAAAACTGAATTTTTTGAATCATTCTTTTGCAAAAATCTCTGCATTTTGTGATGCTCATCCATTTTATCTCATCTATAACTATTCACAGGGTCAGTAGTCAGTGATTTGCAGCATGTCAGACCAGAGTGATAGTCAGAACAAGTCAGAAGAGCACAATCACATGAGTGAGGGCACTAATCCCTCTAGCACTTCAGATGATGGCAGCAGGAGCACCCCAAGCAATCTGCCTAAAGCTGCCACCAGGACAAGGAAGAAGAGAACCTCAGAATCTGAGCATGAGGATTATATGGCAGAAGAAGATGAGGCTACCTCCAAGAAGGTAGTGCTCAAAAAGGAGTATGCCTCAGCAAAGAACACAAAGCCTGGACTAAATAGGAAGGTTCCTGCCAAGAGGACACCTATGCTGAAAGTCAGAGGATCAACTCAAGTGGCTGAAAAGACTGAACCCAAAGAGGCACCTGCAAGAAGAGTCACAACTTCCAAACCCAAGAAAGTTCCCACTGGAGAAACTATGAAATTTACCATTGAATCAGAAGATGAAGCTGCTGGTCAAGATAAGAAGAAGAGAGCCAGAACCACTACTGCCCAGGTTCTTGGAAATCCCTCTATGAGGAGAGACTCTGAAGAGGAAGAAGAGGTTGCTGCACCAGCACCCAAGGCACAAAAGCTAATGGGTGATGCTATAAAGTCAGGGGCTGCAACATCAAAGCCCAAGGAAGCACCCAAAGCTGCCCCCAAGCCCAAGATTGCACCAAAGAGGAATACAGGAGTATTCCAGCTGCTAAGAAGAACAAGGCCCCAGTGCCTGAAGTTGCTGATGAGGAAGATGATGAAGGACAAGTCCTGAGGAAGCTAAAGCCCAAGATTCCAATCCGCAATGATGCTCATCCTGTGGCTGAGAACATGAAGTTGAGAAAGGATGCAGGACTCAGATTGTGGAGGCTGTCTGATCCATATGCTACCAGGAGAAGAACTGATGTTGATTATAGGTTGCACACTAAGGAACAGCAGGACTTCTATGAGACAGTGTTGTTGGACAAGAAACCAATAGTGTGTGATATGAGGTGGGTCGACTGGACCTACATGAAGGAAAATGAGGAACACTATCCTGGAGTGCAAGACAGTTTTGTTGCTTGTGGAGTTGCAGACTTTGTTGGGCAGAAGCTCACAAAGTGGAATGATGATCTCATTATGCAATTCTACTCCACAACACACTTCTATCCAGATGGCAGGATAGTTTGGATGTCTGAAGGTACAAGGTACCAGTCAACAATTGAGGAATGGGCCAGTCTGATCAATGCACCAAAGGAGAGTGAAGATTACTTGGATGTCTATGCCAAGAAGAAGATGGACCACAATACTATGGCTCACATGTACAAGGAAATTCCTGATGCTGCAGTTGAGACACATAAGTTTGGGTCAGTCCACTTTCTTCTGTCAGCGATGCCAACCATCAAATGGATCCTAAGGCGCACTCTGTTGCCCAAGTTAGGTGACCACAATATGATTAGAGGGCATGCTATCAACTTGCTACACTTGTTTGATGTGCCACAAAAATTCAAGGTCATGAGCCTCATTGTTGAGACCATTAAGAGGACAGCAGCAGACTAGAAGAGAAGTTGTGGGTATGCCCCACAGATTCAGGAGTTGATTAACTCAAAGATGGGCACATGAACATACTTGCTGGATAAGGAACATTTTGCTATCTATCAAGATTTTGAGGACAATCAAGTTGTCACGAATGAGAATGAACCATCATCAGTGCAAGCTCAAGAGAAGAAGGAGAAAGCAAAGAGGGAGAAGGCTGCCAAGATGCCAACTCAAGAGGAGGCATCTGAGTACTTTTTGAAGAACAAGCAGGAGCAGCTTGGTTACTTGATAGCATCAACTCTGAGGATTGAGAAGGGGTTGGCCACCCTAACTCAAAACCAGGAGAGCCTGGAAAGAATCATGGAACAAAAATTCTATGATCTAGATGTCAAAGTAACTGAGATTCAGTCTGTTGTGGAGCAGCTCCAGGATGACATGCAGGAGAGGAAGGGCAAGACAACCACTGATGCATTTGCCAGAGTGCCTAGAGCTCAGAGGTCAGCTATAGTGCCTGTGACAGACACTAGAGCCACATCATCTGCACCAGCTATAGCTCCTACAACTCCAGTGCAACCAGCTCCAGCACCAACTCCTCCAGCTCCATCCACATCAACTGAAGCCTTCGTCCAAGGAGCCATCTCTACACCACCACCTAAAGATCAAGCTTGAGAGTCGATCTAGCGCTATGCATTTTCTATGAACTTTTTGGTAACTTGTTGCCAAAGGGGGAGAAAAATGTATAGATCATAGGCTTCAAGAGAGAGAGAGTGTTGCTTTTGTTCTCTCTTGCTTTGGTGGTTAAACTTTTGTTTGTTCTTGATTGCTTGAGATACTATGCTATTATCTGTGAGATATTGATGATCATGTGTTTGATCATAAGCTACACTTATGCCTGCTAAATGATATTATCTTACCTATCCTTTTATGATCATTCAATTTGCTTGGTGATGAGTGCATGTATTCAATCTTTATCATTTTGAGCGCTCCACCATTATGTATGTGACATGCAAGAGTAACCCATGAGCTTAATTCCTTGTGCATTTGTAGTCCAAAGCAAATTTTAAACTATGCACATATTTAGGGGGAGCTCTTGCTTATCACATACTTCTCAAAGCGACGATGTTTTTCAATCTTTTTATCATTTGTCGAAGCTTTGATCTATATGTTGTCATCAATTACCAAAAAGGGGGAGATTGAAAATGCAACTATCCCTAGGTGGTTTTGTTAATTCATAACAACATATAGCTCATTGAGCTAATGCTATTCCAAGACTATTATTTCAGGAAAGCTCAATGAATGGCATGGCATGGATGATGAAAGTGGATCCCTCAAAATATCAAGGACAAAGGATTGGCTCAAGCTCAAAAGCTCAAGACTCTTCATTTTACATTTTAGTGATCCAAGATCACATTGAGTCTATAGGAAAAGCCAATACTATCAAGGAGGGATGAGGTGTTGTTTAATGAGCCTCTTGCTTCATGTGCTTAGTGATATGCTCCAAATACCCTCAACTACATTCTCACATCCACATATGACCTAAACCCAAAGTCAAAATCGGTCCCACCGATTCTTTCTATCCGGCGCCACCGAGTTCAAATGTCATAGCCACTGCCACAAACCCTAGGCAAATCGGTTTTACCGATAGGGATCTCGGTCTCACCGAGATGGGATTGTAATCTCTCTATTTCCCTTCGTAACGTTTCGGTCTAACCGAAGTGAGCGATCGGTCCCACCGAGATTGCAATGTAAACTCCCTGTTTCCCTTTCGTAACATTTCAGTCTCACCGAAAAGAGCGAATCGGTCCCACCGTGTTTACCTGACCAACTCTCTGGAAAGCTTATTACCAAAATCGGTCTCACCGAGTTTGTGTAATCGGTCTCACCGAGATTACTTTATGCCCTAACCCTAACCATATCGGTCCTACCGAGTTGCATGTCGGTCCCACTGAAAATCCTAACGGTCACTAGGTTTATCAAATCGGTATGACCGAGTCTGTTGAATCGGTCCCATCGAGTTTGGTAAATTGTGTGTAACGGTTAGATTTTGTGTGGAGGCTATATATACCCCTCCACCTCCTCTTCATTCATGGAGAGAGCCATCAGAACGAACCTACACTTCCAACTTACCATTTTTGAGAGAGAACCACCTACTCATGTGTTGAGGCCAAGATATTCCATTCCTACCATATGAATCTTGATCTCTAGCCTTCCCCAAGTTGCTTTCCACTCAAATCTTCTTTCCACCAGATCCAAATCCCATGAGAGAGAGTTGAGTGTTGGGGAGACTATCATTTGAAGCATAAGAGCAAGGAGTTCATCATCAACGGACCATTTGTTACTTCTTGGAGAGTGGTGTCTCCTAGATTGGCTAGGTGTCACTTGGGAGCCTCCGACAAGATTGTGGAGGTGAACCAAGGAGTTTGTAAGGGCAAGGAGATCGCCTACTTCGTGAAGATCTACCGCTAGTGAGGCAAGTCCTTCGTGGGCGACGGCCATGGTGGGATAGACAAGGTTGCTTCTTCGTGGACCCTTCGTGGGTGGAGCCCTCCGTGGACTCGCGCAGCCGTTACCCTTCATGGGTTGAAGTCTCCATCAACGTGGATGTACGATAGCACCACCTATCGGAACCACGACAAAAACATCCGTGTCTCCAATTGCGTTTGAATCCTCCAAACCCTTCGCTTTACTTTCTTGCAAGTTGCATGCTTTAATTTCTGCTGCTCATATACTCTTTGCATGCTTGCTTGAATTGTGTGATGATTGCTTGACTTGTCCAAAGATAGCTAAAATCAGCCAAACTCTAAAATTGGGAAAAGGTTAGGTTTTTAATTGGTCAAGTAGTCTAATCACCCCCCCCCTCTAGACATACTTCAAGATCCTACAGATGCGCTGGGCCAGCGGTGGGAGTAGTAGGGGGCGGTGAGGCCTCCGCGGCATCATAGCCGGCCACGAGAGGCAGGAGCACGTGGCACGACCGGCGCTGCTTTGGGCGGCTGGAGCAAGAAGACCAGAGGTTGAAGAAGCACTATGGCCGTTGGATGGACATCGTACGGTCACTGGAGCTAGAATCGTTCATATTGACTAAGTTGACAAAGCCCTCCGTCCTCATCAACTTAGTAGGCCCACAAGTCAGCCACCACTATGGTGGGTCCTAGCTAGCAGGGGGTATTCATTTTTTTGTGCGTAATAAGGAGTCACTTCCTTATGTGCGAAAATATAGATGGGGTTCCGACCTGTCAGCGGGGGGAACATTTTTTTCACGAAATACAAAAGCCATTCCCACGTACAGTCCACGTATAGTGCGTAATAAGGAGGAACTTTCCTTGCGTGCGACCATGGACCTCATGGGTCCCAGCCGTCAGGCTCTCCATGTACAGTCCTCTTCCGATGACTCGTATGTTGACCACGCCGTGCCGAGCACACCGAGGCGGTGGACGACGGCGAGGCCCCAGACTGGAACGACCCGAAGATGGGGAAGACGCGGTAGTGGAGTCACAGATGGAGAGGAGTGGGAAACTTGACTGGTTAGGGTGCGGGGTGGGCCTACACTCAGCAGATAATAACAGGAGGTGCAGAGTGGAGGGATGGCCTAGCCGTCGGCGGGGTAGCATTTCACTGAGGAGCGCAAAACAACGCCGCTGGACGCCGAAGGCTGGAGCAGGCGGTTCCGGCAGCGCTGGGGGAAGAAGACAAGCGATTGAAGAAGAATGATGGCCGTTGGATGTAAATCCAACGCCTTCTTAGGCTTGGACCTACTAGCCCACATGTCAGCCAGTCCATTTGTTTTTTAATCCATTTGGTGGGTTGGGTGAAACAATGATGTAGCATCTATGCAGCCCATTTAAATCCCATTTGCATTTTTCTCGAAATCCGCGGACTTGCTGGGCTGGGTGAAAATATCATGTTGCGCTAGACGGAGAAATGTTATAAAAACATAAACACATGATTGCATGTCTATTACTACATTGGTCAGTAAAATCTTTGCAAGCTTATGTACGCGATCACTAGGAGTTAACTTGCCAAGTTATATATAAACAATTATTATTATTATTTTGTAAGAACTTTCAACTTACGAAATAAAATATCATTTTAATTTGATGAGTTAATAGTACATGGGGTATTATTATTTTTTAGGCTAGACGTGGGACAGTTGAGTTGGTTCGAGGGAAAAGTACTGGGAGAAAACTCAGTTTACATCGAAAAAGAAAGTGGGAGAACAAATAAAGTACAACATCTAGACCTTCCTGGCACGCTTGATCATGACGTTGCGGCTGTCCGTGTACTCGTCGGTTATGGGAAGCAGACACGCCCTCATGTCCAAAATCCACCTATACATGTCATAGCATGTGTATGCGTCCTTGGCCGCGTAGGTTCTGTAGGCTAGATTCAGAGGTACCTCCCACGTGTTCAGGTCGTCTTCTTTCATGTTGGCGTATCAGGGGTCGATGATGGTCTCGGCGAGGTCAACCACGGAGTCCTTCTCCTGCCCATTGTTGATGATCTTGTATTGCTTCTAGATGTCGACAAGCTTGTTGCACCATATGGCCGAATCGTCGCGTTCTTCCTTCTCTCCACCGTAGCGAAGGTGCAGTCGGCGCTGCCGATGAAACGGGCGAATGCTCCGGAACCTGGTGCAGCCATAGGATTGAGGCGAGGTAGAGCTTCATCGAGTCCGTATTGTTGGTGTACATCACATTCAACTTGGTGCAGCCATAGGACTGAACGGCGAACTCAAAGGGGAACTCCTTGCTGAAGTCCATATCCAGCACGCTCACCCCTCGGATCGCCATTGGAGTCTCTTCGAGTGAACGAGTGTGTAGGCGGCGGCAACAGTTTGTTTTTCAGCTCTTGGGGAACTGGATTCAACAGTAAGCTGAGTGTGTACATGCGACAATAGTTACTACCCCTCCCTCATCCGCTGCACGCCCGGTAGAAGATGCACCCTCAGCACATTCAAACGCCTCCATTAAGGAACCTACTCCGGCCACACGTCGGTTCACGAGCGGGTCTGTATTGGTACTATAATAACAGGAGTTAGTGGTCACTTTACTTAAATTTAATTAGCTTTAATAGAAATTTATACTTAAAACAAGCAATGCATTGGCTCGTTCTATCAGTGCCACAGGATCAACATGCACAACAATTAGAATTATTATTCTCAGGACGCACACGATTAGCACATTTGTCGCACTTTCACAAAGATAATACTACCAAGTTTGAACTGTTTGTTATGGTTGTTGTCCTCTGCATCATCATGCCGTGTTTCCCAGCTTGCAAGATTCAGAACCAACAAATAAGATCCGAATAATAAGTACAACAAAGATGCCTACACATCTCATTGATTCCCAGCTTGCAAGATTCAGAACCAACAAATAAGATCCAAATAATAAGTACAACAAAGATGCCTACACATCTCATTGATTCCCAGCTTGCAAGATTCAGAACCAACAAATAAGATTCAAATAATAAGTACAACAAAGATGCCTACACATCTCATTGATTCCCAGCTTGCAAGATTCAGAACCAACCCATTAGAGCCTTTTGATAAAGTGAATATCGGGATTAAATCCATCTTGACTAGCCATGTCATACAATCGAAGAACTTGGCGATGACCGTCACAACATCTATATTTGAGTATTCTTGTTTGCACAACACAAACAAGGAGACAGGAGAGCATGATTTCACTTTAATAGCGGCCTCCTTGAACTCAACCTGCAGCTCCACTAGGATGAGGTCTGCCTGGAGTTCCATGATTCAATTCATGCGCCTTTTTTTGCAGTTCACCTGAAATGAAGCAAAGATTGCATCATTTAGCTAGCAAGAAGTACTTGCTCTCGTGAGCTAGTAGGTTCTTCTTTAGTAGTTGCAAGGTTGGCTGTCTGGCTCATGTAAGGTGCAACTATAATTTTCTTATCCTTTTGTGTAGTTCCACTAAAATAAAGTGCCATTGTGGTGACAGTGATGGCTCCATCTTGCAAAGGCTAATAAAATGTTGCACGAGATTACCAGTAGAACTTGACGAAGATTTTGGAAACTCCAATCACCATTTTGTGCAGTTCCACCAAAATTGAGAGATGTTGCCCACATGACATTTTAGTTGAACTGCACAAGACACTCATTCCAAAAAAAAGTGTTTTGTGCAGTTCACCAAAAGGTCACAATAGCAACAAGGTGAAATGGATATCCCTATCTGCACAAAAAGATAGAAAGTAAACAGTAGCTGGTCAATAAGAATATACAAAACATATACAAAATGAAAAGAAGCATCTTAATTATGTTCATGGCAATCACGCAAGGACAGTAGAAATTTTAAAACGTCAGCAATGCTTCATGTTACCAGAAGCATTACGATCAACAATGAGATTCCTCAAATATGGGATTACTTTAATGGTGGCATTGCTTGTTTAGCAGACACAGTAAATCAATAGCAGCTAAAGAGTTGGTTTAAGGGCATGGGACCGTGGGGACACCAGGACACTCAGCAGCGTAAAGGAGCAACTTACTTATCATACTGGGGAAAACAGCAGGAGTGCCATTTGTAACACAGTTTAATTGCATCTTATCACTGGAGGCATTAGATTAACAATAACACTGGTTAGACATGTCCCTAAGGTAACAGTGCGATCGCTTCATTTTACATGCGCCCTTACATTAACAACAGCAAAAGGTTGGTATAAGGACATGCGATAGTGGACGCATCAGCACAATGTACCTACAAGGAGGCATAAAGTGGTGATGCTGAGTTTGTTCATGCTATGTGAGGGCAGCAAATCTAATCCTGGAGATCTTTTACTATGTGAGGGCAGCAAATCTAATCCAGGAGACCTTTTATTATGTGAGGGCAGCAAATCTAATCCTGAGACCTTTTACTATGTGAGGGCAGCAAATCAAATCCTGAGACCTTTTACTATGTGAGGGCAGCAAATATAATCCTGGAGACCTTTTACTATGTGATGGCAGCAAATCTAATCCTGGACATACTCTGTTGACTTGTCCACCAGCCGCCACTTTCTATCCTTTTTTCAACCAATAATAGATATGTTCCTTATCCAGTTTGTACTGCGTTTTCCCATTATTTCCCTTTTCAACCAAGAGACCGGTTGGGTATCTGGTCTCTACTACTTTCACCATATTATTTCCTCTTTGAATCAAGTCCTAGATTCGTGCTACAACTTTGCCCCCTTTCTTCGTTGTTTGAACAAAGCCCTAGATTCGAATGCATGAAATAGCTTTACCTCTAATAATACTAAAAATGTAGGTGGATTTGGAAGAGCTGATGGGAGTAGAAAAAGATGCACATGCAGACACGTGGGCAGCTGGGGCAGTAGAGCAAGGCCGCTTTCTAAGAACTTATACCTGAGGGTCACCGGGATGTCGGCGGCGGCAGGTCGGATCTGCGGACAATACGGCAGGGAGGAAGAAGGGTCGGAGGACCTCCCGAGCCGGCGCTGTGTCGGAGAGAACGGCACGGGCAGAGGATCGGGCCCCTCCGGCAGCTATGGGTTTCCTCCCTCAGCGGCGATGACCGCATGAACGATGCACCTTTTAGTCCTCTACACACACCGGCCGAAGGGATCCGGCCGGATCTGTGACCAGCGGTGAGCAGAGAGAAAGTGTCTCTACCGCTGTCTTGTTTATATCTGGAGAGGATGAGAGAATGAAGAGAGAAACCCTAGTAAAGAAAGTACTCAGGCCCCTGCGTCCATATATAGTGGAGTGATTATCTTTTTTCTCTCCACAACAAGCGTTTCAATCTGTGTACGTGGCATTAAAGAAAAGAAACTCTCTATTTAAGGTGACTACTGTACGACACCTACTTACTACTAGTAGTACTACAATATTGTTCACTTGTGCTCCCCGCCCCTCCATTCATTGAACAACCCCACGGGTGAATAAACATATAGTAAGTACTGTATTTATATATAACGAACAAGCTCGAACTATTTTCGCGTAGTTAAAAGTTGAGGGCGGGGCTTTTCCCGGGCAGTACGTGCGGCAGTTTTCGGGTAGGCGGTTTAATAGAGAGGCGAGGAGGGTGAGCGAGTGGCGGATTCTCAAACCTGCTGGAAAGGTCGGGCTGTGCAATTTTATGGCGCATTACTGCTGGAAAGACTTGTGATATGACCACTCACTATAGTCATGAATTACTGGCGCTCCGACCGGGGTGATGCCCCCCTTCCGTTCCGTGCTCTAATCTGGTGCATGACACGTCGACCCAGATGCTGGCTCTCCCACATGTCGGAGTAGTAAGAAGGAGCAAAGAATGATGCGGTATATACAAGTACTATACTACTACCTTCGTTCCTAAATATAAGTCTTTGGAGAGATTTCACTATGGACCACATATGGAGAAAAATGAGTGAATCTACACATAAAATGCATCTATATACATCCGTATGTGGCCCACAGTGAAATATCTACGAAGACTTATATTTAGGAACGGAGGGAGTACTACTCAGGTCGGAGGAGTGCGAACCACGGCAGCCTAGTGAACCAGCAGTGCGAACCACGGCAGCCCAGTGAACCAGCAATGCGAACCACGGTAGCCCAGTGAACCAGCAGTAGAAAACAAATGTGGTGATATGGCCATAAAAAACAATGTGCTATGGTCCACACTATAGCATGTACAGTAACACTCCTCTTTGTTAGGATCCCTGAGTTAGAGGTAGTTTGGGTTGAAATAGCCTCAAATTATCGAAACAAGAGGGGTTGGTTTGAGCTAGATTGCTCTAACCCAGCTAAAAAAACTAGCCCGGTGGAGAGGTTCTAATTGGGTTAGTTATCCTCGGGCCCACTAATAGAGAACTAAAAAAATCTCCCCTGCCCGCACCAGATCGCCCCCCCCTCTCGCACGACTCCTATCTGTTCCCCATAGGGCCGCCCGCCCAAGCGCCGCTCGCCCTCTCTCTCCCCCGGCCGCCCTCTCCTTCCGGCCTCCGCCGCCCTACTCCGGCCGCCCTCTCCCTCCGGCCTTCGAAGGTCACCCCGCTCCCCCTTCACTAGTCGTTTTTCTCCCTCTGTCGTGTGCAGCGGCGACACATCTACCAGGGAGGTCGCGAGAGGGATGAGTTTGTTTGTTCCTTCTCTGTCTCACGGCCATATCATTGATCTTGCTTGCTCTAGCGCTAATTCTGATTTGGAAAAGTAGATCCTGATCAAACTTGGTATAGATTTGTGGTGCATGCATGGAATTGTTTGATGCTGCTTGAGGAGGTGATAAATCTTTCTAGAGGCCCAAAGATTCAGTTCACCTTTCTAGGTATTTCAATTTCAGGCTTCCATTATTTCTAGAGGCCCAAAGATTTAGTTCACCTTTCTAGGTATTTCAGTTTCAAGCTTGCATTATTTCTAGAGGCCCAAAGATTCAGTTCACCTTTCTAGGTATTTCAATTTTAGGCTTGCTTTATTTCTAGAGGCCCAAAGATTCAGTTCACCCTTCTAGGTATTTCAGTTTCAGGCTTGCATTATTTCTAGAGGCCCAAAGATTCAGTTCACCTTTCTAGGTATTTTAGTTACAGGCTTGCATTATTTCTAGAGGGCCAAAGATTAAGTTCCCAGTCAGCAGCAAGCGGCCCTACTACCCATGCCGGTGTCAACCTCAACTCGCAAGGGCCAGCGTCGGAGGGGTTCCCAGGGCTTGGGCTCTACAGAGCCTTCCTCCAGAGCGACGATGGCGAGCTCCTCCCTCGGTGCGTGAGGGGCTCCGGGCTCCCTCCCTATCGTGAATGTCTTCCGTTATGAGTTAGCTCATGCTTTGTTCCATGAAGTGTTTTTTTTATTTTGTGAAGCTTGATTGACGACTTGTATGTTTAAGTGGGATATCTCATTTGTATGGACAAAGTAAAAAATTATCATGTTTTGCATGCTTGATTTGTATAGATGGTTCGTTTATGTCAATTGTGAGTGGGAGGAGGCCACAGAAGAGCCGGCCACACCAAATCCGGCAGGAAATAGGGTCGAAAGTAGTCAAATGATTGAGAAAGAGCATTTATTGTCAATCTAACCCTGCCATCCATACACCTCTTTGGTTTAGAGTTAGTTCAAGAATCTAACTCTAACCTCTAACTGAGTTAGAGTTCTCCTTGTCTTGGTTCATCGCCATCATACTTTCCCCATTCCTGTGTTTTCAGTATCCTGCGAATCAAAGAGGCCCTTTTTTGCGGGAAAAATCAAAGAGGCCCTTAGACTGGTTTAGGTCTGGTCATTTTTTATAAATGTGTTATGTCCAAAATTTAATGAACGTGCTCCGGTTTCCACGAAAATAATCCGGTTTCATGTAGTAATTCATTCATTTATTTATTCTTCTGTGGGGGGGTTTGCATGTAATTCATGAGGTTTGAAATGTAAGGTACCCTGGCATATGCTCCGAGTCGTGCATACACTACGACCCAGATGCTCTATGTCCCACATGTCGGCGAATGGGAGCACGTGGAAATAGCCTAGGAGTACATATAGGAGTATAAATGCGTGAAAAAAATATGTACTATGAAGCGTAGCCGCGGTTCGAAAAGGAGACCTAAAGTGATGACAGCTATAGGTCGCACGCACCCAACTAGTGGTACTAGACATACGACTATTTTTTCCCACAAAAATAAAGAGGCACGAGTGCTCAGTACTCCTATTCTATAAACACGAGTCCCATCTGACAACAGCGTCCGTGCTACAGCTAGCTCTCCTCCCTCGTTTGTCTCTTCTAATTCTAAACTCGGCCGACGCCCGGTGGGCGGGGTGGGTTTGCTCAACTGCGGCCCCACCTTACAGTGAAAACGTTACTACTGGAATAAAAATGCCATATACTCCCTCCGTTCATAAATATAAGCCTTTTTAGATACTATTTCAAATGGAATACTGCACACAGATGTATGTAGACATAGTTTAGAGTGTAGATTCACTCATTTTGCTCCGCATGTAGTAGTCACTTGCTGGAATCTTTAGAAAGACTTATATTTGGGAACGGAGGGAGTACTATATACTAATAAAACATAAGGCCATGAGGCGATGCAGTGCTAGTTACAGGGGGCAAGAAGAAGAGATGCATCCATCGACAACGTCCACCTCCTCGACTCAGGGCGCCGGCCCACCGAACGGCGCCTAAGTAGCAGTGGCTTTCGTGGCCAGGTCGACGTGCTTCTGAACAATGGCGTCCAAAGATTCCAGCCGCTGGAAGAAGGCGAACGTCTTTCTGTCCTCGCTTGCCTTGTAGTGTCCTATGTAGACGATTTCCTAGTAGACGTGGATGTGCAGGTCGACGGTTTCTTGCATGGCAAGGCTCTGCGTGGTGAGCGTGGCCTCGAGGTGCACATTCTTCGTCATGACCTCCGGCACCTGCAGGGCCACCTGGGCTTGAAAGAGTTCGTCACCATGGAGGCCGATGAGGGTGGCAGGCAATGAGGAGCCTGGGCGCGCGGGCTGGAGCAGTACGTCAAGGTCGTCCGCGCGCTTCTTGACGGCGGTGAACTTGCGGATGGAGTTGACCAACATGTCGTCCATGCGAGAGGCGAAGCCGGCATCGGCGAGGGCTATGATGCCTGCGGTCGCCAGCACTGTCTGGAAATGCTGCGCTGTGCGGGCCGCAGGCCGTCGCCTTGGATGATTTGGCATAGCCGATTGCCGCTCGTGTCCATCGCCTCCATAGGTGCTTGTGGATTCTGGTCACTTTGGTCTTGGATTGGAGTGAGCAGTGTTGCGCAGAGACTTGGGAGTAGATGGATTGGAGTTGTGGGGCGCCTTTATTATATGAGAGTCCAAACTCTGTTGCATTCACATCGTGCTGGCTCTATTCTGCTTCTCCAATTAATTCCCCTTGCATGTAATTGAGGATGCATCATTGACCGTTCAACGTCTCGGGAACCACTACCCTATCCCTCCTTGGCATTCAAGCACCTATGGACTCGTTGACGATGAGGTGCCTACTGTGACTTCATAAATTTCAAGATGATAGTGTCGTGCATGTGTGCGTTCATAGGGGCGAGTGTATGCGCGTGTATATGAGCGCTGGTGTCTGTACTGTGTCAAAAAAAGTAAATGCATGTCAAAAAGAGACTAGTTAGTATACTCAACATTGTGCACCTCGGAGAGGAAAACGATAGAACTAGTACATATTTATTTACGGTGTAGATTCACTCATTTTGCTCCATATGTACTCCGTCTCAGTGTAGTCTAGTCACTTGTTGAAATCTCTAGAAGGGCAAATACTCCTTTCTGGTTTACAGGGCTATACTAGCAAGTAGTTGTACGTACTAGTACAATAGTGGGCTCACATAGCAATTTTCTCTCATGCAAGAGCCTGGGTATATGCATGCTCCAATGTTCGCAACTGCAACGTTCGGTTTGCGCTTGACTCTTCGCCTCTTCGAGAAGACGAACAATGATGTTACTACTACTGCTTCTACAGTGTCGAATCCACTGCTGCATGTCCGTCCACCGCAAGCGGGGCGGATAGCTTGTTGTAGAAGTACTACTAAGCAAAATCATGTCCTCGTTTGCGAGCAATCGCGCGCATGGGCGAGGGAGAAGGCGTGTAGTAAAATCAAGCTTCTCCTCGTTGTACGAGTTGACGCGACAGATCATAGCACTGGCCCCACATGCTTGCCTCTAAACTTGGCTGAAAGACCCGCAGTGTACAATATATTTGCTGCAACCTCTAACATTTACCGACCACAAATTAAAGTATATGTGGCCGTATGCATCATTCTGATGCAGAGGCCGCGGGAGTCCCCCCTTTTCGAAAAAACAAATTAAAATATATATTCCTGTCTTGACCAGATGAGCGTGCAAACTACAATCACCAGGGTGACAGGTAGGGCCAGAAGACTATTTTAATTTTTTTTAAACTTCGAGACGGCCACAAAGCATGGAGCCGACCCCAACGATTTTAAGCTTACAGGCATGGTACACACTATCCTAGACTACTCTACACATGAAACTGCCACACGAGCGTCCGGGCTGCGCTTGGCTCTTCGCCTTCGGGAAGTCGAACAATGATGGAGTACTACTGCACTAGAGGAGTGCTGTAGTATGCTTCTGGCCATCTGACACCGATTGAACTACTGCATGTCCACCTCGTACGGGAGGGAGAGCGTGAAGCGAAAGCTTCTCCTAGTCTTGCCAGCCACCACGCTCATGGGCGAGGGAGGGATGCTCCTGCCTTTGCGTGTATGACAGGTGGGCCCGACAGGTGTGTGGCCAACCTGTCATACAGCCAAAGGCAGGTGCAGTTAAGTCCGGGAGTGAGAGGATAATCAAACTTCTCATTGATGTACGAGTTGACGCGACATATCAAAGCACTGCACTCGATATATTTCAATTATTTGCACTTACCAATGCATTAATTACAACACATGCATGCATGCCACGACTCTCCTTTTGATACTTGCATGTGTTGATTTAATGCACCTTGAAGTAGTATAAAATATGTGACGGTAAAGCTTTGTAATGCCCCGGCCCAAGTCGAGAGATGGTTGTGCACGAGGAGGGGGAGATCATGCAGACCGAATAGGACCCGGCGATGGAGCTCTCTAAGGTCTCGATGGACCTCACCGTGCTCCACTGCCCCTTGTGCCTCCGCCCCTTGACGCCTCCAGTGTATGAGGTTCGAATACACCTCGTCCGTTCGGCTCATTGAGCAAGGTGCAGGTTTCTGGATTGATGTGATGTTCGATTGATTTCTGCAGTGCAAGGGAGGGCACCTGGCCTGCGCGGACTGCTGCGTCGAGCGCCCCGGGAACCAGCAGCAGTGCCATAAGTGCGAGCGCGGCGGTGGCTTCGACGTGTGGAACACGGCGGTGGACTCCGTCCTTTCCTCGGTGAGGGTGGAGTGCCCGCACGAAGGATGTGGGCTCTACGTCACTTACCACAAGCTCGCCGATCACCAAAGCGTGTGTCCGCTCGCGCCCTGCAAATGCCCCGTGCCCGTCTGCGGCTACGAAGGCTCGCCGCCGGTGCTCTACCACCACATCAGCATCGCTCATCCCATGCCCGTGCACAGGATCCAGTACGGCAAGGTGCTCCAGCTGCAAGTGCCACTGTCGGAGCCACGGCTCTTGCTGTTCGCGGAGGAGGACGGCCGCGCATTTTTGTTGGTCGGCGGCGTGCTCGACATCGGCGCGCCTATTGCCGTGTCAGTCGTCTGCATCAGAGCGGGGGCGTCCCCACTGCCACACTACGTGGCCAAGCTATGGGCGAACGGCCCGCCGGGGGAGCCCAAAGGCACGACCAACACCGTCAAGGTGGAAATGGAGGTGACAAGCAGCAAGGATCCCGGCGACGTCGACGTGCAGGAGCTGACCTTCTTGACAGTTTCGCCCAAGCTGCTGGCCGGGGCTAAGCTGGTGTCCCTCCATATTCAGATTGACAAGCTCACGTCCTAAATGTTTCTACAGTGCCTTCTGTTTATCTTAGTAATATGCTAATATAGGGATTACCTTGGTCTACTTTAGCTTAAGAAATGGTGGGTTTTGGTGGCGATGCAGCAATTACTTCGACATCAGATCGGTAATTTCCAACGGTTGAACGGATATTTTGTGTCTGTTGGATATAAACTTCCTTTCGGTAAGAAGTACTACTTGTCATCAAAATGGATAAAAGGAGATGTATGTTTATCAATGCATTAATTGCAATGCATGCATAAAGTACATGCATTGGTCAATTTTCTCTTAATACTTGCATGCAATGATTTAATGCACCTTGGAATCTGAACATGTGTTGGGGAACAACCAAATTGAGCCTTATAAAATGGAAAAACTAACATTTTGAGATAAGCCCTATAAAACCGGAAAGGAGGGAGTAGAAAGAGAACTACTCCATCCGGGAATAGTGCCGCACTTCGAAACTAGAACCATCAATAAATTTTGAGCTTGCATCTCGTCACATTCCAAATTACTCCATGCTATATTGAATTGCAAACCTGTTCGCACCGATCACAACCTAAATGGGTTCCCACTTAGGAGCGTATTAGTACTCGGTTATAAATACTAGTATGCCAAGATGACTGCACATTCCTCCTCAACTCCTCATCCACAAAAACAAACAAGTCATTCACCATCCTTCCCTTGCGTCTGCCATGGCTAGCGTGAGTTCTGGGTCAAGAGATTGCCACCAGGGAGAGACAAACATGGAAGAGGAAGCACGAGAGATGTCCCGCCTCGCTGTGAGAGCAGCCGACATGTCCCGACGCGTGGAAGTAGCAGCACAGAGGTCCCGCCACGCCGCTGAAGCAGCACGGAGGTCCCGTCACGCCGTCGATGTAGCAGACTAGTCCGGCCGCGCTGCGGAAGCAGCAGAGATGTCCCGCCGCGCCACAGCGGCCTGGGAAAATTTCTCGCGGGCAAGCAACGACTGTTACAGGCGCATGCATGCGATCATCCATAGCCAGATGGATCAGATCTCCGGCTGGGTGAGGTTGCAGGACGACATGAAAGCCTCATTTGAACAGGCTACCGGCGTCAGCCAGCAACTAAGGGAGGGCAATGAGAGGCTCCTGGATGAGCGCGACCTGCTGAGGGAGAAGATCGTCCGAAGTGCAGACCAGCAGGAGGAGACCAGTGCCTTGTTGAAGAGGACTGGCGTCATCGTCAAGAAACTTATGGACGAGAATGACTTGCTCCGCAACGAGCGCCAAAGGCTGGTGGAGGAACCCGTGGATGTTCTTAAGAAGCGTCTTGAGGACACGAAAGAGCTCATCGCTCCTCGCCGCGGGGACTAGTTCCCGTGGCCTGCAGCAATGCATCAAGAAAGTAGAGATCAGCGAGCCAGATCCTTGTCTTCCTTCTTCTTTTGCCCTTGTGTATTTCGGGGCATAGCTGCATGTGGCTTTTTTAATGATCTTTCTAATTATGTAAGACAATTAATCGTCCTTATATATTCATCAGTCTTGCTATAAGTCGCAGTAGTTGCTATATAGGTCCATTGGATCTTACATCAATATCTGTGCTTTCAGATTTTCTTTTTTCTCTCTTAAATCTCAGTCGAGTGAGACATAGCCACGCCATTAAACAGAGGCTCAGGCGCCATTAATGGAGACCTTGGGAGAGAGGTGGACGGCAGATGGAGGTCGAAGGGCTCTCCTCCCGATAAGCACGCGCAGGGGTCTGATCGCACGCCTCTCGTACTCAAATAGCTACCCTGCACGACGCCTCCTAGCTAATAAAAATGGGGATGCATGGCGGCACGTAAATGGTACTAGTAAGTTGAACGCCCACGGTTTCAATAATACTTGTGTTTCCGACTGTAACGTGACAGCACTTGTTCCAAAATGACTTTGTTGATTGTTAATGTGTGCGCCTTCACAAATCGGACTGCAAAATTACCACAGCATGTTGGTGCCATGTCATGGCACCAAGCCAAGTTACATTATTTTCATGCGTGTTTTGGTTTTACACGAATTAAAAAACTAAGTTTCTCAATGTTTCCAACCCAGCCATGACGCCCAAAATTTTGAATTTCATTCCCATTTCTTGCATGGAACCTAGAAATTTACCCAAGGACACACATGTGATTTTTCAGCCAACTTTGGTGCACTGGAACATGTGCTTTTATTTCAAATTTGAATTATGCACACAAAGGTGACATGTTCCCTTCCAGAACCACGAGCCTTCTTGAGAGAAGCTCCGATTTGCAAGAAGCTTATACCAAAATTTGTTCCTATTCGGCCAATTTTATTTACCACGGCATGGTGCTACCATGACATGACACCATGCCAAGTTTCATGATTTTAAAACCAAGTTTCTCAATGTTCTCGACTGAGCCACGATGCCCAGATGTCTGAATTTTATTCTCATTTTTTGCATGGGACCTAGAAATTCACCCGAGGACACAAATGTGATTTTTCAACCAACTTTGGTGCACGGGAGCATGTGCTTGTAGTTCAAATTTGAATTATGCACATTAAATGACCAAAAACTCAACTAATGTGTAAATAAGGCCAAATGAAGCCGGAATAATTCCAAAATTTAACAGGGCACTCATGTAGTTCTATGTTGCCTTTGTAAATAAACTCAAGGGGGACAGCGTATATCGTTTCGCACTGAAAGGTGGCACGTTCCCTCTCAGAACCAAGAGCCTTCTTCAGAGAAGCTTTGGTTTGCAAGAAGTTTATACCAAAATCTGTTCCTATTCGGCCAATTTTTTTACCACAGCATGGTAGTACCATGACATGACATCCATGCCAAGTTTCGTGATTTTCAGATGTGTTTTGGATTTAAAAGAATTTTAAAACCAACTTACTCAATGTTCTCGGCCGAGACACGATGCCCAGATGTTTTAATTTTATTCTCATTTCTTGCATGGGACCTAGAAATTCACTCGAGACACAAATGTGATTTTTCAACCAACTTTAGTGCACGAGTGCATGTGCTTGTCGTTCAAATTTGAATTATGCACATTAAATGACCAGGAACTCAATTAATGTACAAAAACGACAAACGAACCCGGAATAATTCCAAAATTTAACAGGGCACTAATGTAGTTCTATGTTGCCTTTGTTAAGAAACTCAAGGGGGCAGCGTATACCGTTTCACACTCAAAGGTGGCACGTTCCCTCTTAGAACCACGAGCTTCCAAATCGGCCCAATTTTTTACCACAACATGTTAGTGCCATGACATGACACCATGCCAAGTTTAATGATTTCCAGGCGAGTTTTGGATTTACATGAATTTAAAATCTAAGTTTCTCGATGTTCTCGGCCGAGTCATGACGCCCAGATGTTTGAATTTCATTCTCATTTCTTACATGGGACCTAGAAATTCAACCAAGGACACACATGTGATTTTTCAACCCACTTTGGTGCACCAGAGCATGTGCATGCAATTCATATTTACAATATGCACATTAAAAGTCCAGAAACTCAATTAATGTATAAAAAGGCCAAATGAACCCGAAATAATTCCAAAATTTAACAGGGCACTCATATAGTTCTATGTTGCCTTTGTAAATAAAATCAGGGGGAGGCAGCATATATCATTTCGCACACAAAGGTGACACGTTCCCTCTCGGAACCACGAGGCTTGTTGAGAGAATATCCGGTTTTGCAAGAAGCTTATACCAAAACTTGTCCCAATTCAGCCAAAAATTATACATATGAAAACAGGGTTTAGATTATCCTGAACATATCGCTACCTAGACCAATGATGTACTATGATTTGAATTCAACATAAAATGGATACAAATATTTGAATTGGAGAGTGTATGGTACATGTAGTTCATAGTGAAATATGATTACTGCTATATGCATGTTTTTTGTTATCAAGATAATATTTAAATTATTGTATAACTTGACAACAATCGTATTCCAATAAGAAAAATTGATTCAAATTTAGTCCATATGGTAGATGACAATATATATGTTCAGATGGTGGAGTAAAATGTTCATATATGATGGAAGATCAAAATGTATGACTACATCAATTATAAACCGCAAGGTCACCTAACGCTATATTCGAATTCAACATAACGTGGATTCAAAAATTGAAATTCGAGATCATGGCATCTGTAATCATATAAAAAGGGACATGACTCTTTCTTTGGTGGGAATTGATTTGTTTTTTGTTGTTGTTGAGGGAAGTGCGATCGATTTGGTACTGTGCAGGGTAATCTTGTTCTCCCGATTTTTTTTACATTTTTCTTGTAGTTTTTTCAATGGCATCTATAGCAATATAGTAAAAGGGGACATGACTCTCGTGTGTCTTGTATGAATTGTTTATTTTACACGTTAAGTTTGTTCTGCCGAACAAGGAATCCGCACCTTGTTATCCCGAAATTTTCAAGCTCAAGTATCTTTTGTCTCACCTGCTTTGAAACTCCCGCCTCTTCAACCCGCGCCGCGCCTTGTTATCCCGAAATTTGAACGCGCGCAAGAACTCCCTCCTCATCCGAAATCGCTCCTGCAGCCCATACATGCGAAATCCCCCTTCTACCCCTCAGCCAGAAATGAAGCTCCACGTCGCGGTGTCAAAACCGGTGGGGATATGCTGGTAACTTACCCTACATTTCGGACAAGTGCATCCCTAAGATTGGCTCCCCCTCCCCCTTCGCCCCCCCCCATTAATACACTGAGGCCGCCAAAACCCGTGAAACCCCACGCTCCTCCGTCGGCCTCCCGACCGCCGCCCAGTCGGAGACTCTTCCCCGACTATGTCGTCCACCGCAACAGCTCACTATCCCTCATCCACCGCACCGGATGAGGATCCGTTGTCGATCTCGTCGTCCCGCCGGATCAGCCGCCCTGTCCTCCACCTCCAAGGAGCTGCCCCGACGTTCGCCTCGTCTATCACGCCACCTCAATCCCCACAGGGCCGTCTTGACCTGCCCCACCGGAACCGCGGCACCCTCACCAATTCCTACGATGAAGTCGAGGCCAACTCGGCGCCACCAAGGAGGTTCTGCACTCACCGCTGCATTTTATCTTTTATTCGATCTCACGGGGCTGCCGGTGCTCGATACCGAGCAGACATGGCGTGTCTCCATCGACGGCGCCATCGCCGGCCACATCATCCACGGTGTCTCTCCCACATGTTGTTGCTTCCTCGGCGGCGACTTCCACAACTGCACTAGCTGCAGCTGCTCCGGCTCTCGCTCGCGCTGCGGCTCTATTCTTGCTGTCGGTCGTGCTACTGCACTACTCCTGCTTTCATTCATGCTGCTGCTCTGCTCTTGCTCTCGATTGCGTTGCCGCTGTTGTTGCACGACCTCCGGCAGCTACAGGAGTTGCTGCTTTAGCACTTGCTCACGATGCTACTGCATGACTTGCTCTCTGCTAGTGCATTCCCTGCTCAAGCGTCTGCTAATTTAGATCACTGCTTCTCTGCTACTAGTGCTCGAACGCCCTAAACATCTATTGCAATGCTCTGTTACTAGTTCAATCAGTTTCGACAGTAAAATTCAGTTTCAATTGTAAAGTTCATTTTCTTCAGTTAAGTTCAGAGTGAACAGTACTTACAGCATCTCTCGGAGCGGCCGTGGCGCGGCTGATGCGTTTTACATCTAGCACCTTTTGGTGATGTATTTTACATCATCTATTGCAGATGATATTAGGGTCCCACTTCAGATTAATGTTGTTTGTCTTGTCATGCTTCAGCCTCGTCGCCGTACACCTTAGCGGAGCTGCTCCAACGACGGAACCGTCCATCACAGCGGAGCAGTACCCTCGGCGCCGTTTCCAGAGGCCTCGGATCTTCTTCCCCGCCTCCGACAGTCACACCAGCATCATCACCATCCTCCACGTCCAACCCAATGATGCTGAGGTCCACAAGGCTATGCCAAAGAGGTTGTACACTCGTCGCATCACTTTGTTTCTCCATTCCTATGTTATTCCAATTCATGTGAGCCAAACACCCAGGTTGACTGAAATCCTATGTTTCCAAATGCTCTGTTTTGCACGTGCATTCCTATCCTATTCATGTGTTTTTCCTGTCCCTGTGTTTATAGAATCCTCCAATTCTAAGGAGCCCTTACAGATTTACTTCATTTTCAGATAGGCGTCAAAGAAAACTCTGTGTGTTATGTCCCGCTCCTGCCGTGCCATCATCCACCCCACCTGAGGTGCACCACCGATAGAAGCGTTCACTGCAGCAGAGATCCCCCCTGCAGACTTTCTTTCGCCGCCTCAGATCATCTTCCCCGTTGCCAGCAGCCACGCCAACTGCATTACCATCATCGACTGAGCAGATGAACCCGAGGACTACACAGTTCCGGAAGAGAGGTCGCAGTCTTTCATGTTTGCTTACGTTATACATCGGTTATTATTACCTGCTACTTTATCGTTCAATCTTGAGTTTTGAATTGCCCATGGGTCTCATATCGAGCCAGCAACGAATAGTATCTGTCTACTATCTGGTTCATCTGGGGTCTTCTATGTGGTTCATGTTGGGTGGGCAACAAACAATAGATGATCCATTGTCTATCTTTTTAAACTGAAGCTATAATCTACCTGCTATCATTAGTTTTGGATCCATCCACTCGTTTGCTACCATCAGTCTTGATTTTTGCATGCACCCCTTAGGCCTTACAAATCCAACTATTTTTTTATAATGCATGTCAGATATTGTACACAATCATACTGAACATGTAGAGAAAAAGAGAAGACCATTGCATGGGAATATAATGTCATGCAGACGCCGCTCCATGGTGAGCGAAGTGCCCCCCTCCTGCATTTCCAGATTGTATTCCAGAGGAAGATAACTATTCAGATGGAGAATCAGAAGGAACCGACCACGTCTGTTTACCACCTGAGGTGTTTGCTCTAAGCTGGCATGCTGATGGTCATATCATGCATATGGCGCCTTGCATTGCTTACATTATACATCTTATATGTCATCAGCTTAGTTTAGATTTGCTTTGTGTGAATGCCACCTGTTTGGTTTCTATATCATACTCCCACCATTCCTAAATATTTATCTTTTTAGAAATTTCAACAAGTGACTACATACGGAACAAAATGAGTGAATCTACACTCTAAAATATGTCTATATACATCTGTATGTGGTAGTCCATTTGAAATCTCTAAAAAGAAAAATATTTAGGAACAGAGGGAGTATATGGGAATTATGCAATGCCATCTCCTTTAGCCAGGCATCATATACGTGAATCATGCAGTGCCATCCTGTTTAGCCAGTCATCGTATATGTGAATTGTATCGTGCAATATATTTTTCCATAATGTATTCCATTTGTCAACAATGTTTATACATTCATCTACTCTTCCTGTGCATCAGCCATTTGAGTCGGTCATGGGAAAATCTGGAGTGAAAACAAGGTCTTCTGAGCAGTCAGTGCTACCTGTCGATGCAGATTTCTTGCTGGTTACAAATAGCTCCTCAGAGGAGGATTCAGTAACAAATGACCAGTCGTATCCCCCCCGAGGTGCATGCTCTAACTTGGCTGGGTTATATTGCTCATATCATGCATATGGTGTCTTGCATTGCCATGCCATCTGCTTAGATTAGACATGCTTTGTGTGAATGCCTCCTGTTTGCTTTCTATATCAGATATGTGAATTATGCAATGCCATGTTTTTCAGCCAGTTATCATATATGTGAATTATGCACCGCCATGGAGCCAGACATCATATATGTGAATTATATCATGCCATCTTTTTTCATTACGTATTCCATTTGTCGACAATCTGTGTATATTGAACTACTCTTCATGTGTATCAGCCATTTGAGCCGGTTATGAAAAAATATGGAGTGAAAACAAGGTCTTCAGAGCAGGCAATGGTACCTGTTGAAGCATATATCTCCTCAGAGAAGGATTCAGAGACAGATGACCAGTCCTATATCCCACCTGAGGTGTATGCTCTAAGTTGCAATGTTTATATTTCTCATATGATGCATATGGTGTCTTGTATTGCTTAGTTTAGACATCATATGCACAATAAGTTCTATCTGCTTAGTTTAGAGATCATACATGCGAGTGCCAGCTGCTTAGTATATGAATCAATTATGTCAATTATATCATGCCATCCTGTATACTTAGACAACATGTACGTGAATTATTTCATCCCAACCTATTTTAGAAAGACATCATATAGTTTTGTCATGTCATCATGTTTAGGTACTCATCATATGTTGAATTATGCCATTATATCCTGTTAAGTTATCCATCATATATCTGAAACTATGTCATGCTATCCTGTTTAGTTAGGCATCATATATGTGAAATTGTGTCATGCTGTCCTGTTTGGTTAGACAACATATATATGAATTACCACATCTGCCTATCATACAATGTCTGTAGGTTCAATTTCTTTTCTTGTTTATCAGCCATTTGAATTGGAGGGGTGATGGAAGTATCTAAGGGAGCAAAAACCTGTTCTTCACAAAAGACAGTGCTACCCGTCGATGCAGATAGAACCATGGTTGTACTAGCCCACAAACTAGCCCCACCACACATAATTGAGACTCTTCCAAATTGCACACTTACACCGTTGGGCAGAGAACAAGCTACAACCCATCTAACCGCAACCCCAGCGGATAGTAACCCACTTCTAGTTGACAAAGCACCACGTCCACCATAGAGTACCCCCACACGAGCAGTTTGTAAAGCTACTGCAGTGCCCAAAGCATGAAGACCACCACAGCTAACCCAAACTCCATGTTTCAAGCAGAAGAGCAACTGTTCTCAAGTCAGATTTCGTAGCTATGGCCCATACTCCTTTGCTGTTGCATCACTGTATTTACTCATACCAACTACTTTCGAATTTAAAGTATCCAATTGAAACTCCAATGGCGCAACAGGTATGTTTTAAACCTATTTCTTTAACTGGATTGTTGTTCTAACTTCTTGCTTTATGTTGATTTCAGTTTAAGTTGTATAAATAGTTATGTTCTCATGTGATGCACATTACAAGTGCTGCCAATGATGTGTAGTTTCTCACACTTATATTCTGTCTATGCTGCTGTGTCTTAAAAATATATGAGTTGAACTGTGTCTCTATCTTGATTAGGGAACATAAACTAGAATGATATGGACAATACAGTGACCAGTACATAGATATATGTTTGTTTCATGTTGTTATCCTGTCCACCTTACTACTGAACCGGTCTACCAAAATGAGTTTCATATACTACAAGCTAAACCTGTTATGTGTCTGCTTGTTTGTCTTGTAGTATGCAAACAGAATATTGGAGAAGAGCACCCCACTATGCAATGGTAGAGAAAGTAATGCAGATAAGGTTCAAGATAGTGAGACAACCTTGTTGGTCTCCAAGAAAGGTGATAAAAACGATCTTGTAGACAGTGAGAAAACCCCACAGTCATGCGTTGATGTAGTGTTCGAGTTACTGGCCAGTACCGTTGGCACAAGCTCTTCGAACTCGCTGCCTGAATCACTTTGGCTTCTTCAGTCTCAGCTACAAGTTGAAAGGCATCAGTCAGCTGTGCTGCGGCAAGAAGCCGAAGGACTGAGGAAGTCCCTACAGAATTCAGATGCGTACTTTCTTGTGCAATAGCAAGCGCTGGAGAATTTAAGCGCCAAACAAGAGAAAGTTAATAAGCTTGCTAAGCATCTTGCCAGCATTATGGGTACCCAGGATATTGTTTATTGAACTCTTCTGAAGTGGTTTCAGTTCTGGACTTGTTTTGCTGCGGCGTTTATATGCCGCTTTGTTCCCTATATTTGCACTCGTGGTGAACTTTGATGTCCGGTGGATGTAATATGTGTAATAGCCGTCATAGCCTAGCATAAGTTGCTTGCTTATTTATTTCCTTGTTGTCTTGTTTATTTGTTTGCTTGTAGTCAGTGCAGTTCTTTTCTCGTGGTTTGCTAGTGGCTGCAATAACCTATTTTTTGAAATTAGGCCACAATAACCATGGGCTAATATTTACTGTAGTGACACTAGGTCTCCTACGGGCCGTAGAAACAGTGGGCCTTCTACGGGCCGTAGAAATAGTAGGCCCTCTACGGGCCGTAGAAACAATGGGCCTTCTATGGGCCGTATCATCAATGGGCCTTATACGGGCCGTATGATCGATTGGCCAAACATGGGCCAATAACAGGCTGCATTATGGCCGTAAACGGGCTAGAGTTGGAATCGTCCGTTCATGGGCCGACCATATCGGGCCATCGTTAATAGGCCGTATTTGATGAAGCTATGAAAACGGCCCAACGTATTAACGGACCACAAACGGCCCGACTGTAACCACGGGCTGAATTTGGCCCACAAGTAGAAAATGACAGTAATGGGCCGTAAGTAAACGAATGCTAGAAATGATCCCAAGAATAAATGGGCTCTGAGAAGGCCGAAAGATAACATGGGCTGGAAACGGCCCAATGGAATAGCGGGCCATTAATGGGTATAAAGTGATACACTGTTCATTACGGGCCAGTTTCACCACGGGCCGTTAATGGGTGTAAAGTGATACACTGTTCATTACGGGCCAGTTTCACCATGGGCCGTTAATAGGCCAAGAGTTACATAGGGCCTCATATGGGCCGAAAGACGTCATGGGCCATGTTGGGGAACGTTGCAGAAAATTAAAATTTTCCTACGGTTTCACCAAGATCCATCTATGAGTTCATCTAGCAACGAGTCAAGGGAGTGAGTTTGCATCTACATACCACTTGTAGATCGCGTGCGGAAGCGTTCAATGGAATGGGGTTGATGGAGTCGTACTCGCCATGATTCAGATCACCGATGACCTAGTGCCGAACGGACAGCACCTCCGCGTTCAACACACGTACGGAGCGGATGACGTCTCCTCCTTCTTGATCCAGCAAGGGGGAAGGAGAGGTTGATGAAGATCCAGCAGCACGACGGCGTGGTGGTGGATGCAGCAGAACTCCGGCAGGGCTTCGCTAAGCAACTACGGGAGGAGGAGGAGGTGTTGCAGGGAGGAGGGAGGCGCCAGGGCTTATTGGTGCGGCTGCCCCTCCCTCCCCTCCCTTTATATAGGGGTAAGGGAGAGGGGGGGAGCGCAGCCTTGCCCCTTCCTCCAAGGAAGGGGTGCGGCCAAGAGGGGGGGAGGAGTCCTTCCTCCCCAAGGCACCCCGGAGGTGCCTTCCCCCTTTAGGACTCTCCCCTCTCTCTTATCTCTAGGCGCATGGGCCTCTAGGGGCTGGTGCTCTTGGCCCATATGGGCCAAGGCGCACCCCCTACAGCCCATGTGCTCCCCCGGGGCAGGTGGACCCCCCCGGTGGACCCCCGGACCCCTTTCGGCACTCCCGGTACAATACCGATAAAGTGCGAAACTTTTCCGGCGACCAAAATAAGACTTCCTATATATAAATCTTTACCTCCGGACCATTCCGGAACTCCTCGTGACGTCCAGGATCTCATCCGGGACTCCGAACAACATTCGGTTTGCTGCATACTCATATTCATACAACCCTAGCGTCGCCGAACCTTAAGTGTGTAGACCCTACGGGTTCGGGAGACACGTAGTCATGACCGAGACGGCTCTCGGGCAATAACCAACAGCGGGATCTGGATACCCATGTTGGCTCCCACATGCTCCTCGATGATGTCATCGGATGAACCATGATGTCGAGGATTCGATCAAACCCCGTATGCAATTCCCTTTGTCAATCGGTACGTTACTTGCCCGAGACTCGATCGTCGGTATCCCAATACCTCGTTCAGTCTCGTTACCGGCAAGTCACTTTACTCGTACCGTAATGCATGATCCCGTGACTAACCACTTAACCACTTTGAGCTCATTATGATGATGCATTACCGAGTGGGCCCAGAGATACCTCTCCATCATACGGAGTGACAAATCCCAGTCTCGATTCGTGTCAACCCAACAGACACTTTCGGAGATACCTGTAGTGCACCTTTATAATCACCCAGTTACGTTGTGACGTTTGGTACACCCAAAGCACTCTTACGGTATCCGGGAGTTACACGATCTCATGGTCGAAGGAAGAGATACTTGACATTGAAAAAGCTCTAGCAAAACGAACTACACGATCTTGTGCTATGCTTAAGATTGGGTCTTGTCCATCACATCATTCTCCTAATGATGTGATCCCATTGTCAATGACATCCAATGTCCATAGTCAGGAAACCATGACTATCTGTTGACCAACGAGCTAGTCAACTAGAGGCTTACTAGGGACATGTTATGGCCTATGTATTCACACGTGTATTACGATTTCCGGATAATACAGTTATAGCATGAATAAAAGACAATTATCATGAACAAGGAAATATAATAATAATGCTTTTATTATTGCCTCTAGGGCATATTTCCAACAGTCTCCCACTTGCACTAGAGTCAATAATCTAGTTACATTGTGATGAATCGAACACCCATAGAGTTCTGGTGTTGATCATGTTTTGCTCGCGAGAGAGGTTTAGTCAACGGATCTGCGACATTCAGATCCGTATGTACTTTGCAAATTTCTATGTCTCCATCTTGAACATTTTCACGGATGGAGTTGAAACGACGCTTGATGTGCCTAGTCTTCTTGTGAAACCTGGGCTCCTTGGCAAGGGCAATAGCTCCAGTGTTGTCACAGAAGAGTTTGATTGGCCCCGACGTATTGGGTATGACTCCTAGGTCGGTGATGAACTCCTTCACCCAAATTGCTTCATGCGCTGCCTCCGAGGCTGCCATGTACTCCGCTTCACACGTAGATCCCGCCACGACGCTCTGCTTGCAGCTGCACCAGCTTACTGCTCCACCATTCAACATATACATGTATCCGGTTTGTGACTTAGAGTCATCCGGATCTGAGTCGAAGCTAGCATCGACGTAACCCTTTACGACGAGCTCTTCGTCTCCTCCATAAACGAGAAACATGTCCTTTGTCCTTTTCAGGTACTTCAGGATATTCTTGACCGCTGTCCAGTGTTCCTTGCCTGGGTTACTTTGGTATCTTGCTACCAAACTTACGGCAAGGTTTACATCAGGTCTGGTACACAGCATGGCATACATAATAGATCCTATGGCTGAAGCATAGGGGATGACACTCATCTCTTCTTTATCTTTTGCCGTGGTCGGTGACTGAGCCGAGCTCAATCTCACACCTTGTAACATAGGCAAGAACCCTTTCTTGGACTGATCCATTTTGAACCTTTTCAAAATCTTATCAAGGTATGTGCTTTGTGAAAGACCTATGAGGCGTCTCGATCTATCTCTATAGATCTTGATGCCTAATATATAAGCAGCTTCTCCAAGGTCCTTCATTGAAAAACATTTGTTCAAGTAGGCCTTAATGCTGTCCAGAAATTCTATATTATTTCCCATCAAGAGTATGTCATCTACATATAATATGAGAAATGCTACAGAGCTCCCACTCACTTTCTTGTAAATGCAGGCTTCTCCATAAGTCTGCATAAACCCAAACGCTTTGATCATCTCATCAAAGCGAATATTCCAACTCCGAGATGCTTGCACCAGCCCATAAATGGATCGCTGGAGCTTGCATACTTTGTTAGTGTTCTTAGGATCGACAAAACCTTCCGGCTGCATCATATACAGTTCTTCCTTAAGATGCCCGTTAAGGAATGCCGTTTTGACGTCCATCTGCCATATCTCATAATCATAGTATGCGGCAATTGCTAACATGATTCGGACGGACTTCAGCTTCGCTACGGGAGAGAATGTCTCGTCGTAGTCAATCCCTTGAACTTGTCGATAACCCTTAGCGACAAGTCGAGCTTTATAGATGGTAACATTTCCATCCGCGTCCGTCTTCTTCTTAAAGATCCATTTGTTTTCTATCGCTCGCCGATCATCGGGCAAGTCTGTCAAAGTCCATACTTTGTTTTCATACATGGATTCTATATCGGACTTCATGGCTTCAAGCCATTTGTTGGAATCTGGTCCCATCATTGCTTCTTCATAGTTCGAAGGTTCATTGTTGTCTAACAACATGATTTCCAGGACGGGGTTGCCGTACCACTCCGGTGCGGAACGTGTCCTGGTGGACCTACGAAGTTCAGTAGCAACTTGATCCGAAGTACCTTGATCATCGTCATTGGTTTCCTCTTCAGTTGGTGTGGGCATCACAGGAACATTTTCCTGAGCTGCACCACTATCCCGTTCGAGAGGTAGCACTTCATCGAGTTCTACTTTCCTCCCACTTACTTCTTTCGAGAGAAACTCTTTTTCCAGAAAGCATCCGTTCTTGGCAACAAAGATCTTGCCCTCGGATCTTAAGTAGAAGGTATACCCGACAGTTTCCTTAGGGTATCCTATGAAGACGCATTTTTCCGACTTGGGTTCGAGCTTTTCAGGTTGAAGTTTCTTGACATAAGCATCGCATCCCCAAACTTTTAGAAACGACAGCTTAGGTTTCTTTCCAAACCATAATTCATACGGTGTCGTCTCAACGGATTTAGACGGTGCCCTATTTAAAGTGAATGTAGCTGTCTCTAGAGCGTATCCCCAAAATGATAGCGGTAAATCGGTAAGAGACATCATAGACCGCACCATATCCAATAGAGTGCGATTACGATGTTCGGACACACCGTTTCGCTGAGGTGTTCCATGCGGCGTGAGTTGTGAAACGATTCCACATTTCCTTAAGTGTGTGCCAAATTCATGACTTAAATATTCTCCTCCACGATCTGATCGTAGGAACTTTATTTTTCGGTCACGTTGATTCTCTACTTCACTTTGAAATTCCTTGAACTTTTCAAAGGTCTCAGACTTGTGTTTCATTAAGTAGACATACCCATATCTACTCAAGTCATCAGTGAGAGTGAGAACATAACGATATCCTCCGCGAGCCTCAACGCTCATTGGACCGCACACATCGGTATGTATGATTTCCAACAAGTTGGTTGCTCGCTCCATTGTTCCGGAGAACGGAGTCTTGGTCATTTTGCCCATGAGGCATGGTTCGCATGTGTCAAATGATTCATAATCAAGAGACTCCAAAAGTCCATCAGCATGGAGCTTCTTCATGCGCTTGACACCAATGTGACCAAGGCGGCAGTGCCACAAGTATGTGGGACTATCGTTATCAACTTTACATCTTTTGGCATCCACACTATGAACATGTGTAATATTACGCTCGAGATTCATTAAGAATAAACCATTGACCATTGGAGCATGACCATAAAACATATCTCTCATATAAATCGAACAACCATTATTCTCAGACTTAAATGAGTAGCCATCTCATATTAAACAAGATCCAGATACAATGTTCATGCTCAAACTTGGCACTAAATAACAATTATTAAGGTTCAAAACTAATCCCGTGGGTAAATGTAGAGGCAGCGTGCCGACGGCGATCACATCGACTCTGGAACCATTCCCGACGCGCATCGTCACCTCATCCTTCGCCAGTCTCCGCTTATTCCGCAGCTCCTGTTGTGAGTTACAAATATGAGCAACGGCACCGGTATCAAATACCCAGGAGTTACTATGAGTACTGGTAAGGTACACATCAATTACATGTATATCAAATATACCTTTGTTGTTGCCGGCCTTCTTATCTGCTAAGTATTTGGGGCAGTTCCGCTTCCAGTGACCCTTCCCCTTGCAATAAAAGCACTCAGTCTCAGGCTTGGGTCCATTCTTTGACTTCTTCCCGGCAACTGGCTTACCGGGCGCGGCAACATCCTTGCCGTCCTTCTTGAAGTTCTTCTTGCCCTTGCCCTTCTTGAACTTGGTGGTCTTATTGACCATCAACACTTGATGTTCTTTCTTGATTTCAGCCTCTGCTGACTTCAGCATAGAGAACAATTCAGGAATGGTCTTTTCCATCCCCTGCATGTTGTAGTTCATCACAAAGCTCTTGTAGCTTGGTGGGAGCGATTGGAGGATTCTGTCAATGACCGCCTCATCTGGGAGGTTAATGTTCAGCTGGGTCATACGGTTGTGCAACCCAGACATCTTTAGGATGTGCTCACTAACAGAACTGTTTTCCTCCATCTTACAACTATAGAACTTGTCGGAGATGTCATATCTCTCGACCCGGGCGTGAGCTTGGAAAACCAGTTTCAGCTCCTCGAACATCTCATATGCTCCGTGATGCTCAAAACGCTTTTGGAGCCCCAGTTCTAAGCTGTAAAGCATGCCACACTGAACGAGGGAGTAATCATCAGCACGTGCCTGCCAAACGTTCAAATAGTCTTGCAGTGCTGGGAGAACAGGTGGGTCACCTAACAGTCCTTCTAGGACATATTGTTTCCTGGCAGCTATGAGGATGATCCTCAGGTTCCGGACCCAGTCCGTATAGTTGCTGCCATCATCTTTCAGCTTGGTTTTCTCTAGGAACGCGTTGAAGTTCATGTTGACATGAGCGTTGGCCATTTGATCTACAAGACATATTTGCAAAGGTTTTAGACTAAGTTCATGATAATTAAGTTCTAATCAAATTATGAACTCCCACTCAGATTAGACACCCCTCTAGTCATCTAAGTGTTACACGATCCGAGTCGACTAGCCCGTGTCCGATCATCACGTGAGACGGACTAGTCATCGTTGGTGAACATCTTCAGGTTGATCGTATCTTCCATACGACTCGTGTTCGACCTTTCGGTCTCCGTGTTCCGAGGCCATGTCTGCACATGCTAGGCTCGTCAAGTTAACCCTAAGTGTTTTCGCTGTGTAAAACTGTCTTACACCTGTTGTATGTGAACGTAAGAATCCATCACACCCGATCATCGCGTGGTGCTTAGAAGCGACGAACTGTAGCAACGGTGCACAGTTAGGGGAGAACACTTCTTGAAATTTTTGTAAGGGATCATCTTATTTACTACCGTCGTCCTAAGTAAACAAGATGCATAAACATAATAAACATCACATGCAATTATATAGTTGTGACATGATATGGCCAATATCATATAGCTCCATTGATCTCCATCTTCGGGGCTCCATGATCATCTTGTCACCGGCTTGACACCATGATCTCCATCATCATGATCTCCATCATCGTGTCTTCATGAAGTTGTCACACCAATGACTACTTATACTTCTATGGCTAACGTGTTTAGCAACAAAGTAAAGTAAGTTACATGGCATTCTTCAATGACACGCATGTCATACAAAAAATAAAGACAACTCCTATGGCTCCTGCCGGTTGTCATACTCATCGACATGCAAGTCGTGAATCCTATTACAAGAACATGATCTCATACATCACAATTCAACATTCATCACAACTTCTGGCCATATCACATCACATGATCAATCGCTGCAAAAACAAGTTAGACGTCCTCTAATTGTTGTTGCATCTTTTACGTGGCTGCAATTGGGTTCTAGCAAGAACGTTTTCTTACCTACGAATAACCACAACGTGATTTTGTCAACTTCTATTTACCCTTCATAAGGTCCCTTTTCATCGAATCCGCTCCAACTAAAGTGGGAGAGACAGACACCCGCCAGCCACCTTATGCAACTAGTGCATGTCAGTCGGTGGAACCGGTCTCACGTAAGCGTACGTGTAAGGTTGGTCCGGGCCGCTTCATCCCACAATACCGCTGAAGCAAGAAAAGACTAGTAGAGGCAAGCAAGTTGACAAGATCCACGCCCACAACAAAATTGTGTTCTACTCGTGCAAAGAGAACTACGCATAGACCTAGCTCATGATGCCACTGTTGGGGAACGTTGCAGAAAATTAAAATTTTCCTACGGTTTCACCAAGATCCATCTATGAGTTCATCTAGCAACGAGTCAAGGGAGTGAGTTTGCATCTACATACCACTTGTAGATCGCGTGCGGAAGCGTTCAATGGAACGGGGTTGATGGAGTCGTACTCGCCGTGATTCAGATCACCGATGACCTAGTGTCGAACGGACAACACCTCCGCGTTCAACACACGTACGGAGCGGATGACGTCTCCTCCTTCTTGATCCAGCAAGGGGGAAGGAGAGGTTGATGAAGATCCAGCAGCACGACGGCATGGTGGTGGATGCAGCAGAACTCCGGCAGGGCTTCGCTAAGCAACTACGGGAGGAGGAGGAGGTGTTGCAGGGAGGAGGGAGGCGCCAGGGCTTATTGGTGCGGCTGCCCCTCCCTCCCCTCCCTTTATATAGGGGTAAGGGAGAGGGGGGAGCGCAGCCTTGCCCCTTCCTCCAAGGAAGGGGTGCGGCCAAGAGGGGGGGAGGAGTCCTTCCTCCCCAAGGCACCCCGGAGGTGCCTTCCCCCTTTAGGACTCTCCCCTCTCTCTTATCTCTAGGCGCATGGGCCTCTAGGGGCTGGTGCCCTTGGCCCATATGGGCCAAGGCGCACCCCCTACAGCCCATGTGGCCCCCCGGGGCAGGTGGACCCCCCCCCTGGTGGACCCCCGGACCCCTTTCGGCACTCCCGGTACAATACCGATAAAGTGCGAAACTTTTCCGGCGACCAAAATAAGACTTCCTATATATAAATCTTTACCTCCGGACCATTCCGGAACTCCTCGTGACATCCGGGATCTCATCCGGGACTCCGAACAACATTCGGTTTGCTGCATACTCATATTCATACAACCCTAGCGTCACCGAACCTTAAGTGTGTAGACCCTACGGGTTCGGGAGACACGTAGTCATGACCGAGACGGCTCTCGGGCAATAACCAACAGCGGGATCTGGATACCCATGTTGGCTCCCACATGCTCCTCGATGATGTCATCGGATGAACCACGATGTCGAGGATTCGATCAAACCCCGTATGCAATTCCCTTTGTCAATCGGTACGTTACTTGCCCGAGACTCGATCGTCGGTATCCCAATACCTCGTTCAGTCTCGTTACCGGCAAGTCACTTTACTCGTACCGTAATGCATGATCCCGTGACTAACCACTTAACCACTTTGAGCTCATTATGATGATGCATTACCGAGTGGGCCCAGAGATACCTCTCCATCATACGGAGTGACAAATCCCAGTCTCGATTCGTGTCAACCCAACAGACACTTTCAGAGATACCTCTAGTGCACCTTTATAATCACCCAGTTACGTTGTGACGTTTGGTACACCCAAAGCACTCTTACGGTATCCGGGAGTTACACGATCTCATGGTCGAAGGAAGAGATACTTGACATTGAAAAAGCTCTAGCAAAATGAACTACACGATCTTGTGCTATGCTTAAGATTGGGTCCTGTCCATCACATCATTCTCCTAATGATGTGATCCCGTTGTCAATGACATCCAATGTCCATAGTCAGGAAACCATGACTATCTGTTGACCAACGAGCTAGTCAACTAGAGGCCTACTAGGGACATGTTATGGCCTATGTATTCACACGTGTATTACGATTTCCGGATAATACAGTTATAGCATGAATAAAAGACAATTATCATGAACAAGGAAATATAATAATAATGCTTTTATTATTGCCTCTAGGGCATATTTCCAACAGGCCATACATGGGCCAGAAGTGAAAACGGGCTGGAATCATATTGGATGGCCCAGATGACGCTACTGGGCCTAATTCGGATAGGGCGTAACGTGCCTTGGGTTAGCGGGCTATAAATGGGCTATATGCGAACATGCCGTTAACAGGCTTTCCATGGGCCGGCCCGCCACCTTTTGACCAAGTCAAACGGTCCGGCCTTTTTACAGGAATGGGCCTCTGTTGGGCCGTGCCACGTGTCGATGTATCAATGAGTGGATGACATCTGTCCCAACGATGAGCCGACACTTGTTTCCTCCAGCCAATGATGATTTTACACGTGGAAAATCCCCATTGGTCGGGGTTGTTAACGGTTTATCGGATCCAAAACCGGACCCGATAGCTTAACGGCGTTCCGTTACGGTGGATGCCACGTGTCGGTCACCCTTAACAAAAGCACTTCTGTGACGCGCGATTTATCGTCATGGAAGTGGACACCTTCTGTGATGGTAATTTTGGTAATGTCATGGAACACTTCTACGACAACACATGTATGACTATCTTGATTCTGTCATAAAATCGTCATAGATGTACATGCATGACAAAAACGTGACCTACTGTGACAAACACGTATCATCACAGAAGTGTATTTTTTTGTAGTGCTTAGATCTGGCGGGAGGAAAAGTAGGAAGCGACCCGCACTGTCCTGTTCTACGACGGCGGCGACATGCGCGCGAGCGATGGGAAGGCGAGGAGGAGAAAAAGGCGAGGTGGTGGAGGAGGAGCCGAGGGCGACGGCAACGTCCTTGGCCGAGCACACGCACGGAAGGGAGAGGGAGGGGTGCAGCGGCTCATGGGGTCGAGGGGAAGGAGAAATGGGGCTAGGGTTCATTTGGTGGCTGTGGTGGGGAGTGGGGCGAGAGCCGCGAGACGCGGGTGATTGGGTGCGGAGCGCCCGAGCTGATTGGGGCAAATCGTCCTGCACGCGGAAAGGGCCAACCTAGCCAACAAGCGCCCGATATGAGCCCACTTGTCATTGGGCTACGAAAACGACTGTGAGGTAAAATTAGGTTTGACTGCAGGTGAAGATCCGACGGTTCAAACGCGCTAGAAGGCAGATCGGACGGCCATCGAAGGAAGCGATCGAGGGAGCCTTCTCCATGCGAGTTGGCTAGCCTCATTATTGTTTTAAACAGGAATTTTTGGCATCGGTCTCACGTCAGGGGGGTCTCCGAGTCGTCCACGAGATAGGGGGGCGCGCCCAGGGGGTAGGGCGCGCCCTCCACCCTCATGGATGGCCCGGGACTCTTCTGGCCCAACTCTTTTACTCCGGGGGCTTCTTTTGTATTCCTTTTCTGTAGAACTCAAAAACAAGGAAAAAACATAAACTGGCACTGGGCTCTAGCTTAATAGGTTAGTCCCAAAAATCATATAAAATAGCATATAAATGCATATAAAACATTCAATATGGATAATATAATAGCATGGAACAATAAAAAATTATAGATACATTGGAGACGTATCAAGCATCCCCAAGCTTAATTCCTGCTCGTCCTCGAGTAGGTAAATGATGAAAACAGAATTTTTGATGTGGAATGCTACCTAACATATTTCTCAATGTAATCTTCTTTATTGTGGCAAGAATATTCAGATCCATAAGATTCAAAACAAAAGTTTAATATTGACATAAAAACAATAATACTTCAAGCATACTAATAAAGCAATCATGTCTTCTCAAAATAACATCGCCAAAGAAAGCTATCCCTACAAAATCATATAGTCTGGCTATGCTCTACCTTCATCACACAAAATATTTAGATCATGCACAACCCCGGTTTCAGCCAAGCAATTGTTTCATACTTTAGTATTCTCAAACCTTTTCAACTTTCACGCAATACATGAGCGTGAGCCATGGGCATAGCACTATAGGTGGAATAGAATGGTGACTGTGGAGAAAAAAGGAGAAGATAGTCTCACATCAACTAGGCGTATCAACGGGCTATGGAGATGCCCATCAATAGATACCAATGTGAGTGAGTAGGGATTGCCATGCAACGGATGCACTAGAGCTATAAGTGTATCAAAGCTCAAAAAGAAACTAAGTGGGCGTGCATCCAACTTGCTTACTCATGAAGACCTAGGGCATTTGAGGAAGCCCATCATTGGAATATACAAGCCAAGTTCTTATAATGAAAATTCCCACTAGTATATGAAAGTGAAAACATAGGAGACTCTCTATCATGAAGATCATGGTGCTACTTTGAAGCACAAGTGTGGTAAAAGGATAGTAGCATTGCCCCTTCTCTCTTTTTCTCTCATTTTTTTATTTTTTTATTTTTTTATTTGGGCCTTTTCTCTTTTTTATGGCCTCTTTTTTTCGTTCGGAGTCTCATCCCGACTTGTGGGGGAATCATAGTCTCCATCATCCTTTCCTCACTGGGACAATGCTCTAATAATGAAGATCGTCACACTTTTATTTACTTACAACTCAAGAATTACAACTCGATACTTAGAACAAGATATGAGTCTATATGAATGCCTCCGGTGGTGTACCGGGATGTGCAATGAATCAAGATTGACATGTATGAAAGAATTATGAACTGTGGCTTTGCCACAAATACGATGTCAACTACATGATCATGCAAAGCAATATGACATTAATGATGCATGTCATAATATACAGAACAGCGGAAAGTTGCATGGCAATATATCTTGGAATGGCTATGGAAATGCCACAATAGGTAGGTATGGTGGCTGTTTTGAGGAAAGTATATGGTGGGTGTATAGTACCGGCGAAAGTTGCGCGATGAGAGGCTAGCAATGGTGGAAGGGTGAGAGTGCGTATAATCCATGGACTCAACATTAGTCATAAAGGACTCACATGCTTATTGCAACAATCTACAAGTAATCAAAACAAAGTACTACACGCATGCTCCTAGGGGAAGGGTTCGTAGGAGTTAACCATCGTGTGATCCTGACCTCCACACAAAGGAAGACAATCAAAAATAAATCATGCTCCAACTTCATCACATAACGGTTCACCATACGTGCATGCTACGGGAATCACAAACTTTAACACAAGTATCTCTCAAATTCACAACTACTCACTAGCATGACTCTAATATCACCATCTTCATATCTCAAAACAATCATAAGGAACCAAACTTCTCATAGTATTCAATGCACTTTATATGAAAGTTTTTATTATATCCTTCTTGGAAGCCCATCATATTAGGACTAATTTTATAACCAAAGAAAATTACCATGTTGTTCTAAAAGAATCTCAAAATAATATAAGTGAAGCATGAGAGTTCATCTATTTCTTCAAAATAAAAACCTCCGCCGTGCTCTAAAAAGATACAAGTGAAGCACTAGAGCAAACGACAAACTACTCCAAAAGATATAAGTGACGATCAATGAGTAGTCGAATAATTATGTAACTATGTGAAGACTCTCTAACATTTAAGAATTTCAGATCTTTAAGTACTTTATTCAAACAGCAAGCAAAACCAAATAAAATAAAATGACGCTCCAAGAAAACACATATCATGTGGTGAATAAAAATATAGCTCCAAGTAAGGTTACCGTTGAATGAAGACGAAAGAGGGGATGCCTTCCAGGGCATCCCCAAGCTTAGGCTCTTGGTTGTCCTTGAATATTACCTTGGGGTTCCTTGGGCATCCCCAAGCTTAGGCTCTTGCCACTCCTTATTCCATAGTCCATTTAATCTTTAACCAAAACTTGAAAACTTCACAACACAAAACTCAACAGAAAACTCGTAAGCTCCGTTAGTATAAGAAAATAAACCAACACTTAGGTACTGTTGTGAACTCATTCTAAATTCATATTGGTGTAATATATACTGTATTCCAACTTCTCTATGGTTCATACCCTCTGATACTACTCATTGATTCATCAAAATAAGCAAACAACACATAGAAAACAGAATCTGTCAAAAATAGAACAGTCTGTAGTAATCTGTAACTCTTGAGTACTTCTATAACTCCAAAGATTCTACCAAATTAGGAAAACCTGAGCAATTTGTGTACCAATCCAGAGCAAAATGAATCAGATCAAAAGCATGTGTCTGTGAATTATCAAAACTAATTTTCTGGGTGCAAAAGTTTCTGATTTTCAGCAAGATCAACACAACTATCACCGTAAGCTATCCTAAAGGTCTTACTTGGCACTTTATTGAAACAAAAGCTATAAAACATGATTACTACAGTAGCATAATCATGTGAACACACAAAAATAGTAAAGGTAAATATTGGGTTGTCTCCCAACAAGCGCTTTTCTTTAATGCCTTTTAGCTAGGCATGATAATTTCAATGATGCTCGCATAAAAGATAAGAATTGAAACATAAAGAGAGCATCATGAAGAATATTACTAACACATTTAAGTCTAACCCACTTCCTATGCATAGGGACTTTGTGAGCAAACAACTTATGGGAACAATAATCAACTAGCATAGGAAGGAAAAACAAGCATAACTTTAAAACTTTAAGCACATTGAGAGGAAACTTGATATCATTGCAACTCCTACAAGCATATATTCCTCCCTCATAATAATTTTCAGTAGCATCATGAATGAATTCAACAATATAACCAGCACATAAAGCATTCTTTTCATGATCTACTTGCGTAGAAATTTTACTACTCTCCACATAAGCAGATTTATTCTCATCAATAGTAGTGGGAGCAAACTCAACAAAATAACTACCATGTGAAGCATAATCCAATTGAAAATTAAAATCAAGATGACAAGTTCCATGGTTATGTTTATTCTTTATAGCATACATGTCATCACCACAATCATCATAAATAGGAGGCATGCTTTCATAATAATAAATTTGCTCATCAAAACTTGGGGGACAAAAAATGTCATCTTTATCAAACATAGCTTCCCCAAGCTTGTAGCTTTGCATATCATTAGCATAATGGGTATTCAAAGAATTCATACTAACAACATTGCAATCATGCTCATCATTCACAGATTTAGTGCCAAACATTTTAATGCATTCTTCCTCTAGCAATTGAGCACAATTATCGGAATCCTTATTTTCACGGAAGACATTAAAAAGATGAAGCATATGAGGCACCCTCAATTCCATTTTTTTGTAGTTTTCTTTTATAGACCAAACTAGTGATAAAACAAGAAACTAAAAGATTCGATTGCAAGATCTAAAGATATACCTTCAAGCACTCACCTCCCCGGCAAAGGCGCCAAAAAAGAGATTGATGTCTACTACGCAACCTTCTTCTTGTAGATGTTGTTGGGCCTCCAAGTGCAGAGGTTTGTAGGACAGTAGCAAATTTCCCTCAAGTGGATGACCTAAGGTTTATCAATCCGTGGGAGGCATAGGATGAAGATGGTCTCTCTCAAACAACCCTGCAACCAAATAACAAAGAGTCTCTTGTGTCCCCAACACACCCAATACAATGGTAAATTGTATAGGTGCACTAGTTCGGCGAAGAGATGGTGATACAAGTGCAATATGGATGGTAGATATAGGTTTTTGTAATCTGAAATTATAAAAACAGCAAGGTAACTAATGATAAAAGTGAGCACAAATGGTATTGCAATGCTAGGAAACAAGGGCTAAGGTTCATACTTTCACTAGTGCAAGTTCTCTCGACAATAATAACATAATTGGATCATATAACTATCCCTCAGCATGCAACAAAGAGTCACTCCAAAGTCACTAATAGCGGAGAACAAATGAAGAGATTATGGTAGGGTATGAAAAAACCTCAAAGTTATTCTTTCTAATCAATCTATTCAAGAGTCCGCAGTAAAATAACATGAAGCTATTATTTCGGTTCGATCTATCCTAGAGTTCGTACTAGAATAACACCTTAAGACACAAATCAACCAAAACCCTAATGTCACCTAGATACTCCAATGTCACCTCAAGTATCTGTGGGTCTAGTTATACGATATGCATCACACAATCTCAGATTCATCTATTCAACCAACACAAAGTACTTCAAAGAGTGCCCCAAAGTTTCTACCGGAGAGTGAAGACGAAAACGTGTGCCAACCCCTATGCATAAGTTCACAAGGTTACTGAACCCGCAAGTTGATCACCAAAACATACATCAAGTAGATCATGTGATATCCCAATGTCACCACAGATAAGCACATGCAAGACATACATCAAGTGTTCTCAAATCCTTAAAGACTCAATCCGATAAGATAACTTCAAAGGGAAAACTCAATCCATTACAAGAGAGTAGAGGGGGAGAAACATCATAAGATCCAACTATAATAGCAAAGCTCGCGATACATCAAGATCGTGCCAAATCAAGAACATGAGAGAGAGATCAAACACATAGCTACTGGTACATTCCCTCAGCCCCGAGGGTGAACTACTCCCTCCTCGTCATGGAGAGTGCCGGGATGATGAAGATGGCCACCGGTGAGGGATCCCCCCTCCGGCAGGGTGCCGGAACAGGGTCCCGATTGGTTTTTGGTGGCCACAGAGGCTTGCGGCGGCGGAACTCCCGATCTAGGTTTATTTTTGGGGGTTTCTGTATTTATAGGAATTTTTGGCGTAGGTCTCACGTCAGGGGGGGTCTCCGAGTCGTCCACGAGATAGTGGGGCGCGCCCTCCACCCTCATGGACGGCCCGGGACTCTTCTGGGCCCAACTCTTTTACTCCGGGGGCTTCCTTTGGTCCATAAAAAATCATCAAAAATTGGCACGTCAATTGGACTCCGTTTGGTATTCCTTTTCTGTAGAACTCAAAAACAAGGAAAAAAACATAAACTGGCACTGGGCTCTAGCTTAATAGGTTAGTCCCAAAAATCATATAAATAGCATATAAATGCATATAAAACATTCAAGATGGATAATATAATAGCATGGAACAATCAAAAAATTATAGATACGTTGGAGACGTATCATTGCTTCAAAAGAAAGTGAGGATCCAAATAAGCTAATGGGTGTGAAAATCTTACTTTTTGGGTTACCCGTCGAAATTTCTGTCTTGGCAAAGGCTCTGAGTCGGAGGAAATGATCATTACCTCTTCTTCAATTGCTTTGCTAGCCCCCGTGTCATCCTGAGAGTAATCAATGTCAATAAGATAATTGAAAAAAGAGCCAAGGGAGTCAAGGGCTACCTCCGACTCAGAGGTATCATTTAGCTCAAACATATCAGAGGCACTTGTTTTCTTCTTATGCTTCTTGGTGGTCTTCTTGGCGGCTTTTTTTACAGCCCTGGCCTTCTTGGCGGCTTCATGGTCAAATTTTGCATTCCAAATGTCAGACTTAGCCTGTGAAAGCCAGCAAAAGTTGAGTTAATAAAAGTACTTGAATAATGAGATGAAGTAACGAAAGTTGGAGACTCACCTCCGGTGGCGGGTTAAGCTTGCAGAAAGGGTTCAGACCCACTTTACTGCAGTCTTCGATATCTTCATTCAGAAGGGTTTTTATCACCTCAAGGATTGCTTTATCATTTAAACGCACAGAGTTGTGGTGCAGAGGATCCTTTGTGCCACCCGTGTAAGTACACATTAAGCCGGGTTGGCGGCTCAAAGGTATGATCCACCATGCAACCCAGCATCAAACTAAGTCAATGCCAGTTAACCCATTTCCCAGCAAAGTTGTAACCTTCACTATGGTGGGTGCAAGTTTTCTTCAGTAGCTGAAAGCTTTTCCGAAAGATTATGCTTTGGGTCAAGGCGTTCAGCACGATAACCTGGCAATGGATTTTCATCAGCCGGAGAGGTATCCTTGCAATAAAACCACGTCTGGTTCCAATCCTTGGGGTGACTTGGCAGGCATGCATAAGGGAAGATGGTGCCTCTTCTACGTTGAATTGAGATTCCACCGAGTTCTAAGCTGGGTCCGTTGGTATACTTGTTTTGGAGGTACAAATAAAAATATTCTCTAAAAAGTTCAACACTGGGCTCCTCTTGAAGATATACTTTGGAGAAGACTTGGAAATTGCAGATATTTGACACGAAATTGGGTCCAATGTCCTGAGGATGCAGCTGAAAGAAGCGAAGAACTTCTCAGAAAAATTTAGAACCGGGAGGTGAGAAGCCCCGATTCCTGTGATCAGTAAAAACAATGACTTCACCATCCTTTGGCTGAGGTCTTTCTTCGCCCGAGTTAGGGTTGCGATAATGCATGACCTTCTTTTCTAGCAAGTACCCGATTTTGACAAAAACTTTGAGTGTGCCTTCAGTAACGACGGAGGGAACCTAGTTGCAGGAAGTGACTGTCTTTGGCGGCATTATGGAAAGAAAAAACCTAAAAGGAAGAAGGGTCCGCCGGTTTAAGATTAATTCATTTAAGCCGGAAGGAAGTACTGTAAGTATTTGTTCAGATTGGTGGCTTAAATGGGGCCTAATGATATATGACTAATTATAAGCCAGTGATGTAAGCCGCCATGACAAGTACTGATACTCAAGACCTGACAAGAGCAAATTTTACTAAGTGTTGGGACAAACAAGTTTTACAGATTATAGCGATAAGATTGGATCAGCGGCAATTCAAAAAAGGAAAGAAAATCTAAACCTAAGGTGGCGGCAGTTGAAAAATGGGGATGCTCGGATGAGAGCTATTGCAATGAGAATATAGTCTGATATAAAAAAACAAGTGCTAAAACTGCTACCGTGCAAGACCTGTGTGGTTTTCATATCAAAGCTATACGATCTAGAAAGGAGGAAGAGGAACGGCGATGAACACCGATGAACTAGGAACCCTAAAGATAGATCTACAATGAGGAAAGATGAAGGCTTACTGATTCTGATGGACAGCGGAGTGGCGTCGCAGTTTTCTAGTCTGTTCAGGGTGATGCAGCGGCCGAAGTTGAAGCAGTGGACAAAGGTCGACGGCGGCGGAGCTCAGGCGTGCTGGTGCATTGCGAGGAGGAAGACGAAGATGAGAAAGAAAAGGGGGGAAAGAAAAGATGACCCGTGGCCTTATTTTATAGGGCTGGAATGATAAACGACAGGCACGGGAATCGAGGAGACCAGAAAATGGATAAGGGACAACTCGGACGCCTCGATTTTCGGATTTTCAGTAAAGGAAAAAGATTTATTAAGTTTTGGGCCATATATAAATGGCAGGTGACGTCATGGCGGGTCACCGCAATTTCAGGAGATGACGTCATGGCGGGTTACAGATAACCCAGGAAGATGAAGAAGGATTTTTTCTAAGTATTGAAGATTGACGTGAACAAGTTCAAAATCAACCTGGGGCCTAATGTTGGGGATATGACTATTGGATATGACCCGCCCGGGAGGGGCCGGGTTATCCCAATGGCGGTTCAGTATATTGAAGATGGCGGTTCATGAGACAGGCTTGTTAAAGGGCCCAAACCTAAAGGCGGCTTAAGGCCCGTAAGTGTAAACCGCCATGTATAGATAAACTTGTATTGTAAGGCATGTAAGATAAGTCACCGAGCCGGACACATTTGTATGAGCCGGCCGGGACTCTGTAGGCTGCAGGGCGTCAACCCATGTATATAAGGGGACGACCCGGCAGCGGCTTAGGGAAAGAAACAACACATCGAAAGCCAGGCAAAGCGTATCCGCTCCCTGGTAATCGAAACCCTAGCAATAGTACCTCAAACTAGATTAGGCCTTTACCTTCACCGCAAGAGGCCGGACCAGTATCAACTCCTCGTGTCCTTTGTCCCACTTTAACCCTTTTAAGCTAACTACGTCGCAATGGCTCCATGTTTAAGTCCTTTCACTAGGACATCTGCCATGACAATTCCATGATAAGTAGTCATCAGATTTAGCTTGCCAGACGTTCATAATGTCCGGAGTTGCTCCTGCAGCAAGCCTTGCACCTAGCGGTGCATCAAGGACGTAATTCTTCTGTGCAGCAATGAGGATAATCCTCAAGTTACAAACCCGGTCCGTGTAGTTGCTACCATCATCTTTCAACTTAGCTTTCTCTAGGAACGCATTAAAATTCAAGGGAACGGTAGTACGGTCCATTGATCTACAACATAGACATGCAAAAACTATCAGGACTAAGTTCATGATAAATTTAAGTTCAATTAATCATATTACTTAAGAACTCCCACTTAGATAGACATCCCTCGAGTCATCTAAATGATCACGTGATCCATATCAACAAAACCATGTCCGATCATCACGTGATATGGAGTAGTTTTCAATGGTGAACATCTCTATGTTGATCATATCTACTATATGATTCACGTTCGACCTTTCGGTCTCAATGTCTCGAGGCCATGTCTGTACATGCTAGGCTCGTCAAGTTTAACATGAGTATTCTGCATGTGCAAAACTGTCTTGCACCTGTTGTATGTGAACGTAGAGCTTATCACACCCGATCATCACGTGGTGTCTCGGCACGACGAACTATCGCAACGTTGCATACTCAGGGAGAACACTTATACCTTGAAATTTAGTGAGGGGTCATCTTATAATGCTACCGTCGTACTAGGCAAAATAAGATGCATAAAAGATAAACATCACATGCAATCAAAATATGTGACATGATATGGCCATCATCATCTTGTGCCTTTAATCTCCATCTCCAAAGCACCGTCATGATCTCCATCATCACCGGCTTGACACCTTGATCTCCATTGTAGCGTCATTTTCGTCTTGCCAACTATTGCTTCTACGACTATCGCTAACGCATAGTGATAAAGTAAAGCAATTACATGGCGATTGTATTTCATACAATAAAGCGACGACCAAAAGGCTCCTGCTAGTTGCCGATAACTTTTACAAAACATGATCATCTCATACAACAACGTATATCTCATCATGTCTTGACCATATCACATCACAACATGCCCTGCAAAAACAAGTTAGATGTCCTCTACTTTGTTGTTGCAAGTTTTACATGGCTGCTATGGGCTACTAGTAAGAACCGTTCTTACCTGCGCATCAAAACCACAATGATCTTTTGTCAAGTTTGTTGTTTTAACCTTCAAACAGGACTGGCCGTAGTCAAATTTGATTCAACTAAAGTTGGAGAAACAGACACCCGCCAGCCACCTTTATGCAAAACAATTGCATGCCTGTCGGTGGAACTGGTCTCATGAACATGGTCATGTAAGGTTGGTCCGGGCCGCTTCATCCAACAATACCGCCGAATCAAAATAAGACGTTGGTGGTAAGCAGTATGACTATGATCGCCCACAACTCTTTGTGTTCTACTCGTGCATATCATCAACGCGTACACCTCGCTCGGATGCCACTGTTGGGGAACATAGCATGCAATTTCAAAAATATTCCTACGATCACACAAGATCTATCTAGGAGACGCATAGCAACGAGAAGGGGAGAGTGTGTCCACATACCCTCATGGACCAAAAGCGAAAGCGTTAGCTTAACGCGGTTGTTGTAGTTGAACGTCTTCGCAATCCAACCGATCAAGCACCGAATGTACGGCACCTCCGAGTTCTGCACACGTTCAGCTCGATGACGTCCCTCGAACTCTTGATCCAGCAAAGTGTCAAGGGAGCGTTTCGTCAGCAAGACGGCGTGGTGATGTGATCCGCGCAGAGCTTCGCCTAAGCACTATGACAATATAACCGTAGGAGTAAACTATGGAGGGAGGCACCGCACACGACTAAGAGAACAATTGATGTGCCTTTGGGGTGCCCCCTACCCCATATATAAAGGAGGAGGGGAGGAGGCCACCGTCCCTAGGGGGCGTGCCATGGGGGGAGGAAACCGACTAGGACTCCTAGTCCAAGTCGGCTCCCCCTTCCTTTCTTTCGGAGGGGGAAAGGGAAGGAGAGGGAGAGGGAGAAGGAAAGGGGGCCGCGCCCCCTTCCCCTTGTCCAATTCGAACAGCCCATGGAGGGGGTGCGCCACCCCTTGCAGGCTCTCCTCTCTCTCCCCTATGGCCCGTGTAGGCCCAATACTTCCCCAGGGGGTTCCAGTAACCCCTCGGTACTCCGATAAATATCTGAAATGTCCCAAAACCATTCCGGTGTCTGAATATCATCGTCCAATATATCAATATTTACCTCTCGACTATTTCGAGACTCCTCGTCATGTCTGTGATCTAATCTGGGACTCCGAACGATCTTCGGTCACCAAAACACATAACTCATAATACAAATCGTCATCGAACATTAAGCTTATGGACCCTACGGTTCAAGAACTATGTAGACATGACCGAGATACATCTCCGATCAATAACCAACAGCGGAACCTAGATGCTCATATTGGTTCCTACATATTCTATGAATATCTTTATTGGCCAAATCGCAATGACAACATACGTCATTCCCTTTGTCATCGGCATGTTACTTGCCCAAGATTTGATCGTCAGTATCTTCATACCTAGTTCAATCTCGTTACCAACAAGTCTCTTTACTCATTCCGTAATGCATCATCCCACAACTAACTCATTAGTCACAATGCTTGCAAGGCTTATCATGATGTGCATTACCGAGAGGGTCTAGAGATACCTCTCCGATACTCTGAGTGACAAATCCTAATCCCAATCTATGCCAACCCAACAAACACCTTCGGAGTCATATGTAGAGCCTATTTATAATCACCCAGTTATGTTGTGACGTTTGATAGCACACAAGGTGTTCCTCCGGTATTCGGGAGTTGCATAATCTCATAGTCAAAGGAATATGTATAAGTCATGAAGAAAGCAATAGCAATAAAACTTGACGATCATTATGCTAAGCTAATGGATGGGTGTTGTCCATCACATCACTACTGCAGGATGCTGCTAACGCGACACTACGATCAGAGACCCTTCGAGAAATTGTGTGCGATGCCATAATCGCAAACGGTGGTGTATGAAAACCGTCAGAAATGTATAAAACATTTGCGATGACGGATGCATCAAACACGGTTCAGGTTTTAGTTGCGTCTGCGATGAAGGGCATACGGTTCAGTTTAATTAACTGTTTGCAATGAGGAGGAACAAAAGAAACGGGCAGCTAGATGAAGGTGTGTGCGATATATAGCATACGGTTCACTCGAATGAACTGCTTGTGATTAGGCAACACAAAAGAAACGGGTAGCTAGATGAAGGCATGTGCGATACACAGCATACGGTTCACTCGGATGAACTATTTGTGATTAGACAACACAAAAGAAACGGGCAGCCAGAAGAAGGTGTGTGTGATATACGCATGCGGTTCACTCAGATGAACTGTTTGTGATTAGGCAACACAAAAGAAACAGTCAGCCAGATCAAGGTGTGTGCGATATACGCAAGCGGTTCACTCGACCCTTGTCATCAGTGTGTGACCTCTGTGGAAACCGTTCGCTCCCCAGGCGCCTCTTGGTGTACCGTGGCAACCGTCCACCGCCTCTTCGCCTTTCATTCCCTCTCGATTTGGAACTGCTGTCGCACACTGTTCCTCCCTCCATTTGCCTTCACCCTTCCTTCTGCCATTGTTAGACCATCTTCTCCATGGAGGGTACTGGCCAGAAACGACCCCGTTATTCTTGCCTCAATCTGAATGATGACGTGGTGGAGGAACTCATTGATCGGTGCGACATCATCACCTCGGCTAGCATGGCAGGTTCATTCAAGACCATTCTCGACTCAACTAATAACATCATTACAAGGAACCCAAGGGTCCAAGAGCGGTTTGATCTCCCCTATCTTCTTCGTCGTGACCCTGCTGACTGGCGCGGGGAGGAGGGAAGCCTCGCCTTGTGCAAGTTGATGCCGCTTGATAATGATACGTATGATGTTAAGATGCCATCGCTTGAGGGCAAGGCTTGGGCAGGCGCAAATGGAGATTGGGTTGTTTATATTGGGTACAACTGCGAGTGGGAACTTGTGAATGTGTACACTCGACACCGGGTTCCACTTCCAAAAAATCTCAGGCTACTGCCCAGAGGTTGAGTACACCGGTATTCTATGTGAGTTCAAATACGATCATGGTGACTGTCGTCTATGGAAGATAGCACATTGTCGAGTTCCCAACAGCTCTTGGGATTACACGAAGTATGAAGTTGTTGCTATCTTCAACAAGCTTGTTGCCGTCCTTACTTCCATGCCTCAATGGATATTGCTCAAAAATCAATTTATGTACATGGATGAGTACTGTGATGCAATTCAATACGAGGGTCTTGTGTTTGCTACCACCACTTGTGGCACTATTTTTTCATGGAATCCTGATGCTTTCGATACGTTTGTTTTCCACCATAATTATAATTGTTTCATCCACATGCATGCGGCTTAGCTAGTTTCCCTTTACTAATTAATTAACCTTCTTGTGTTTCCAAGGTCCTGTGAACATTCCACCACCTATACTTGAAAATTTTTATAACCAAGGGGGAGCGGATGATGCTGATGATCACGAGCATGAGGACGAGCAGGACCCATATACTCAGTGGCGCCTGGCAACTTTTACCGATGGATCACCTCTTGTTGTCTGTATACAGGGCACTACTGATGTTACTAAGGAAGCAGGTGTTGTCTCGCATGGTCGCACTCTCCGGACCTATTCCAACATCCATTGAAGGGTATTCGGGATGGATACTAGTGTACTAGCGCTAACACCTTCTCGACGGTTCGGTACTGAAAGTCTTGGAGGAAACTCGCTTCCTTGGACAAAACTATCCAATGATGGTGGAAGGCGATCCAGCTGTTGTTGACACAACGTTACTACCATCTATGAGAAGCAACTGTATCTATACCTTGGACATTGCTATGCTTTCCTACCATCCCAATATGGGTCTTGACATAGGCCGCTTCAGCCTGGATGATCAGTCCCGCATTGGTCTCGAGATTGACAGTAGCTGGACCTTCCCAGAGAATCACTTCTGGTTCAAAGCAAGCATTTCCAACATCAACGAGTGGTTGAGCTGCAGTTCATTTCATCGCTTTGTTATTTGTTGTGTGAGAAAAACTTTACTTTACTAGAATATTTTGTTGGAAATGATCTATAATCCAACGTGTATCCTCATTGTCGTTGTGGGTTGATGACTTGTTGTATGTAATCAATGGTACATTTGCATATGCGTCCATCAACTCACGCCTGCTAGTGGTGTCCATATGAATAGTGCTAGTGATTTTAGTTGCAAAAATTAGATAGTGCTAGTGATTTTTAGCTACATATTTTGACAAATCGCAGTGTTATAAGGTTGACAAATGGCAATGTTACTAGATAAACAAACATCAATCTTTCCAGTTTGACAAACTGCAACATACCCAAAATGACAGATATGCAAATCTTACCCAATTGTTTGTACGTAATTACACACAGATCATGCAAAACAATCGTTTGCATTGAAGGGATGCAGAAATCCTGCTCGGCACATTTTCCCTTGGCTTCCTGGGGAAGCTGTCGGTTTGCATTCGAGTGTTCTAACTAAAACATTTGTGATGAGTGTTTTATATTTAAAAACCATTGACGTTTTTTTCAAAAGAAAATCATTTGATAAGTCTGTACATTAAGAGAGAGAAATGCAAGTTCATTCAAACCATATCTTTCATTCAGTCACACTGCGAATTTATATTCATATGATCGAGAATTCGAGATACAGTATTAAACCCCAAAAAAACTATTTCCGGCGGCGGCGGAGGCGGCGCGCCGCGCCGTCGTTGTCGTTTCGTCCTCCGGGACGCCATTGTTGAAGTCTTCAAGGCTGCACAAAATGTTCTTCACTTGTAAATCAAACATCATGTCGTCACGCGATCGACGGGCGGGGTGCGGGAGGACGGCAACTGGCGCCGATGAGAGGTAGCGGTCGACGGTAGCGTCCCATGCCGCTGAGGGGGTGCACACATGGGCATGGGCATGGGCGCGGCGGGTGTAGCCAAACGCACAGGGGCCCGCACCATGGTGGGTGTAGGGGCGCGCACAGGCACGGGCACGGGCGCTGGCGCTGGCATGTACACGAGCTCATGCGGGTCCATGGAGACCTCACTGACGCCCGCGGCTTCCAGCTCTGCAATAGTGCTCGGCGACCAGCCCGTCAATGCTACGGGGATGGTCGCTGGCGCGGGCGCGGGGATGGGAGCTGGGACGGGAGCGGGGGCAGCAACCGCCACGGCCATCTCGTTCTGGGCCATGTCCATGAGGCCCCATTCCTCCTTATTTTCTATCTCCTCCAGCTCGGAGTCGACTTCACCAAACTTGAAGACTAGTGGCAGATGATCGTTCTGCGCCATGGCGTTGGTGGAGGTCTGCGGGAGGAAGGGAATGGGAGGCGAACAGTAAGGCCGCCCATATTAAACAGCGGCTCGGGCACCATTAATGGAGAGGAAGACGGGCGGCCATGGAAGTCAAAGGGCTCACTTCCAAGTGAGCCTGCGGAGCGTACAGCTCGCACGCTTCCCGGTGAACCTGCGCATTCGAGGACAGCTTGCATGCCTCTCGGTCAGCCTGCACACCAGATTGCGCTCGCACGCCTCCCATTCAGTCAAGGTCAAGCAGCTATCCGCATGGCATCTCCTACAACCGTTAAAACAAAGACACGTGGCGTCACATGAATGGTTAACAGAACACACACGGTTGGAATTCTACAAATATTTGAGATATTAAAGTGGCAGCTACTTTTTCAAAATGCCTTTGTTGGCAGTCATTATTCAAGTGCGCCTTCTCTCAAAATGGACACGAAAAATGCCACAACATGTCGGGTGCCATTCGATGATAGCATGCCAAGTTTCATGAATTTCACACGAGTTTTGGATTTACTAGAATTTAAAAACCAGGCATCTCAATGTTTTGCTGGCAATCAACGGTGCCCTGGTGTTTGAAATTCATTCCCATTTCTTGCATGGTACCTAAGCATGCACCCAAGGACACAGATTTGATTTTTCAACAAATTTATATGCACTGGAGCATGTGCATGTAGTTCAAATTTGAATTATGCACATAAATGCATTGAAAACTCAGTTAATGCATAAAAATATCCAAACGAACCCCGAAAAATCCCAAAAATTGACACAACACTCCTGTTGTTCTATCTTGACACGAGAATTTTTTTGAAAGCAATAAAAGGCAATGGATATCGTTTCGTCCCCAAAGGTGGGACGTTCCCTACCGAAACCATCATGCATGTTGTGAGAAGCTCTGGTTTGTGAGAAGCATTTACCCGAACCTGCCTCGAATGGGACAATTTTTTTACCACGACATGTTGATGCCGCTCCATTACAGCATGCCATGTTTCATGAATTTCAGACGAGTTTTGGATTTACTAGAATTTAAAAACCAGGCATCTCAACGTTTTGCCGGCAATCAACAGTGCCCTGGTGTTTGAATTTCATTCTCATCTCTTGCATGTGACCTAGAAATTCACCCCAAGACACACATGTGATTTTTCAACCAACTTTGGTGCATTGGAGCATGTGCTTGTAGTTCAAATTTGAATTATGCACATAAAATGCCTAGAAAACCCAGTTAATGTATAAAAAAGGCCAAACGAACCCCGAAATATTCCAAGATTAAACACAACACGCCTGTTATTCTATGTTGACACTAGAAATTTTTTGAAAGCAATAACAGGGAACGGATATCGTCCCATCCCCATAGGTGGTACGTTCCCTATCGAAACCATCATGCTTGTTGTGAGAAGCTCTGGTTTGTGAGAAGCTTATACTTGAACCTGCCCCAAATGGGACAAATTTTTTACCACGACATGTTGATGCCGCTCCATGATAACATGCCAAGTTTCATGAACTTCAGACAAGTTTTGGATTTACTAGAATTTAAAAACTAGGCATCTCAACGTTTTGCCAGCAATCAATAGTGCCCTGGTGTTTGAATTTCATTCTCATCTCTTGCATGGGACCAAGAAATTCACCCAAGGACATAGGTTAGATTTTTCAACCAATTTTAGTGCATTGGAGCATGTGCTTGTGTTCAAATTTGAATTATGCACATAAAATGCCTAGAAAACCCAGTTAATGCATAAAAATGTCCAAACGAACCCTGAAAAATCATAAAAAATTGACACAACACTCCTTTTGTTCTATGTTGACACTAGAACTTTTCTGAAAGCAATAAGAGGCAATGGATATCGTTTCGTCCCCAAAGGTGGGGCGTTCCCTATCGAAACCATCATGCTTGTTGTGAGAAGCTCTCGTTTGTGAGAAGCATATACCCAAACCTGTCCCAAACGGAACAAAATTTTCAGCACAGCAGGTTGATGCCGCTCCATGGTAGCATGCCAAGTTTCATGAATTTCAGATGAGTTTTGGATTAACTAGAATTTGGAAACCAGGTATCTCAACGTTTTGCCGGCAATCAACAGTGCCCTGGTGTTTGAAATTCATTCCCGTCTCTTGCATGGGACCTAAGCATGCACCCAAGGACACACATGTGATTTTTCAACCAATTTATATGCACTCGAGCATGTGCATGTAGTTAAAATTTGAATTATGAACATAAAATGCCTAGAAAACTCAGTTAATGCATAAAAATGTCCAAACAAACCCCAAAAAATCCCAAAAATTGACACAACATTCATGTTGTTCTATGTTGACATGAGAAATTTTTTGAAAGCAATAAGAGGCAATGGATATCGTTTCATCCCCAAAGGTGGGACGTACGTTCCCTACCGAAATCATCAGGCTTGTTGTGAGAAGCTCTGGTTTGTGAGAAGCATATACCCAAACCTGCCCCAAATGGGACATTTTTTTTACGACGGCAACTTTATGCCGCTCCATGATAGCATGCCAATTTTCATGAATTTCAGACGAGTTTTGGATTTACTAGAATTTAAAAACCAGGCATCTGAACATTTTGCCGGCAATCAATAGTGCCCTGGTGTTTGAATTTCATTCCCATCTCTTGCATGGGACCTAGAAATTCACCCAAGGACACACATGTGATTTTTCAACCAACTTTAGTGCATTGGAGCATGTGCTTGTAGTTCAAATTTGAATTATGCAGATAAAATGCCTAGAAAACCCAGTTAATGTATAAAAAAGGCCAAATGAACCCCAAAAAATTCCAAGATTAAACACAACACTCCTGTTGTTCTATGTTGAAACTAGAATTTTTTTGAAAGCAATAAGAGGCAATGAATATCGTCTCGTCCCCAAAGGTGGTACGTTCGCTATCGAAACCATCATGCTTGTTGTGAGAAGCTCTGGTTTGTGAGAAGCTTATACCCAAACCTGCCCCAAATGTGACAAAATTTTCACCGCGGCATGTTGATGCTGCTCCATGATAGCATGCCAAGTTTCATGAATTTCAGACAAGTTTTGGATTTACTAGAATTTAAAAACCAGGTATCTCAACGTTTTGCCAGCAATCAACAGTGCCTTGGTGTTTGAAATTCATTCCCATCACTTGCATGGGACCTAGAAATTCACCCAAGGACACATGTTAGATTTTTCAACCAACTTTGGTGCATTAGAGCATGTGCTTGTAGTTCAAATTTGAATTATGCACATAAAATTCCTAGAAAACCCATTAAATTTATAAAAAAGGCCAAACGAACCCCGAAAAATTCATTCCCATTTCTTGCATGGGACCTAAGCATGCACTAAAGGACACATATTTGATTTTTCAACCAATTTGTATGCACCGGAGCATGTGCATGTAGTTTAATTCTGAATTGTGCACATGAAATGGCTAGAAAACTAGTTTAATATATAAAATGTCCAAACGAACCCTGAATAACTCCAATTCTTTTATGACACACATATAGTTGCATGTTCACTGCAAATAAAAGGTCTAGCAATTCAAACGGCGTCCATTGCTGCTGTGACCCTATTGTATTATCACCAACCGTGTGAGATGTAGTACAAAACATCTTGGAGAACCGTCGGTGTATAGTACGCCTATGGCTTATGCAAGAAGGTGCGTCGGTGTATAGTACGCCTATGGCTTACGCGAGAAGGTGCGTCGGCTACAGTCCACAACCGGTGTGTCAAGCACACTAGCTCACTCCCCAAAAACTCCCGCCTCTGCATCCCTCGCAATCTCGAAAATATCTACCATCTGGAAGGTTTTAATGTTTGATAGCACACGATTAGTATGTGCGGACCGTGTGCGATGTCTGTTACTCCCGCTCTGCTTCAGTCCCTTGATTCAAATTTTCAATAGCCCTGGCATTTTATGCCCGCCTCTGCATCCCTCGCAATCTCAAAAATATCTGCTCGCCCTTGATCCAAATTTTCAGTAGCCCCGCCTTGTTACTCCCGCCTAGTAAAATTTTCAGTTACCGCAGTATCCTCAAACTCAACCTTGTCCCCCTCCACACACACACCCAAACCTCCGCTCACACAGACACACAACCCTTGAAACCATTGGTAGGTCGCCGCCATCCTCAACCTCTGCTTGTGTGCCGGGGAGCTCGAGGAGCCAAAGGCCAAAAATAGGTTTATCGCAGCCTTTTCGCCCGACACCGGCGAGGTGGCTGCCGAGGTGGCCCCGTCGTCCTTTGTGGGCCTGATCCACCGTCGCCGGTCCCCCGATCCGCCCTCCGCCGCGCCCCTACGCCGGTTCGAGGACTTCCCCGTCCTCCCTCGGACCCGGCAGCCGACGAAGTCCTACCTCGGGGTCCGGCAGTAGCAGTGGGGGACGTGGGTCGCCGAGATTATAGATTGAGAGACCCACACCCGTCGGTGGCTCGGTACCTTCCACACGGCCGAGCTCGCGACCATGGAGTACGACCGTTGGCAGGTCCGCTACCATGGCGCGGCGGCTAGGCTCAATTTCCCCTTCGACACACGTCCGGTCCACCTTGTTCCGTCGGAGCCATGGGTGGTGAGCTCGGCTATGGCGCGGGAGGACCGCAAGGCGTGGGAGCGCCTCGAGGCCGAGGCCTCCGGCGAGGCCTACATCCAAGAGCTTCGCCGGCAGCACCCCAAGCTCGTGGAGGCGGAGCGGGCGATCTTTGCCGGCGCGAAGGGTGGCGAGGTTATCGCGCTGTCCTCCAATGACGAGGTCGAAGGCGGCGAGGACGGCGGCGTGGAGGGCGGCGAGGTTATTGTGCTCTCCTCTGATGATGAGGTCGAAGGCGGCAGTGGCGGCGGCGTGGAGGGCGTTGAGGTGGGCCCCGAGGACGAGGATATCGACGTCGACGAGTGGAGGAGTGCCTTCCCCTACGACCCCGATGACGGTATTGGCCCGGACCCGGCTCGCGGGACACCGTACATGACGAGGAAGGATTGGCTCGACCTCTACTTCGACCAAAAGTAGTTTAGTAGTTTAAATTTATGTTTTATGTTCGTTTATGCAAAACTATCTATGTTTATGTTTGAATGCATGCTACTTTCAGTTGAACCTGCTTTGAACTTGATCAAATTGAAGTTTACAACCTTAACTTTAGGGGATCGACTAGAAAAGGCCAAAAAATGCTGGAGTATATATATATATATAGGGTGGGTCTATTATGATAACACCCCTTAAGACCTTATTCTGCACACCAAAACACCTTATTGTGCACACCACCCAGATCGCGCCGCCGCCCCTCCCCTCCCGACCTTCTACCGCGGTGGCGGCCTGGGCTAGACGCCGCCCTTCCCCTCTCGCCTTCTTCCACGGCGGTGGCCTGGGGGAGATGCCGCACTTCCCCTCCCCGCTTTCTCCCGCAGCCGCGGCCTGGGCTAGCAGCCGCCCCTCCCCTCCCGGCCTTCTTCCGCAGCAGCGGCCGACAGTGACGCCGCACCTCCCCTCCGGGCCTTCTTCCACGGCAGCGGCCAGGTAGCGAAGCCGCCCGTCGCCTCCCGGCCTTCTTCCGCGGCAGCGGCCGGCAGTGACACCGCCCTTCCCCTCCCGGCCTTCTTCCGCAGCAGCGGCCAGGCAGTGACGCCGCCCGTCGCCTCTCGGCCTTCTTCCGCGGCAGGCACCGAGCAACACCAGCCTATCGGCCTTCTTCCACGGCAGCAGCTCGGTAGCGCCGGCACCGAACTCCTCAGGTCCTGCAATTAGCTGTAATTCATCAGATGTGGATTGGTGCTGCCTCGACATCAAACCAATTCGAGCAAGGAGGAGTGTGCGCAAGGTTGCTTCATCCACTGTAGCTTCTTGGAATAAGTCTGCATCAACCTTTAGAGCAAATCCTCCTTCCCCGTTCACATTGAGCAACGTCCAAACAGCCCATGAACTTCTGAAGGGCAAGTGGACTGCACGGGCGAATGTGAAAGTTGTGCAGGCGGACGAGAAGGGAACTTCCTCCTGTAAACGCAAGAAATCACTGCATCACGAGGTAAGCAGTACACTTCCTATACCATCTCAGTGTAGTTATCATACACAAATCAGTACAAGCAGTACAGCGCGTGATTATGTAGTACAAAACTTATGCAGTGCGGTTGCTTCAGTTCGTTGTGGGGGAAAATGCAGTACGCTTGTATAGGTTCATTACGTATAACGATGCAGTGCGGTTGCTTCAGTTCCCCTTGAGGGGTGATGCAGTCAACTTGCAATGCTTCGGCAGTACCATTTTGAACACATTGCAGTTCGCATGATTCAGTTCATTTAACCTGACAATGCAGCTCGGTCATTTTGTGTGCAGGAGATGACGTTCGGCAGATACAAAATGCCGTGCATAGTTGACAGCACTGAGAACAACAACTTTCAGAAGAGTGGATATTCTTCTGACAGAGATACTGGCTGGGTTACCCCTGAGATTCCTAATGGATTCTTCACGACGACAAATAGGGTGCAGTACTCTCCACAAGAAGATTTTTCCCAGGAAGAAGATGTAGTTGAAGATGACGATGATGTCACATTCGTCTGGGAAGGCACTCACCAACGCGATGATGAAGACGACGATGATGAAGATGAGCCGATAACAGTTCTCAACCCAGAGTATAAGCACGAGTTCACTACGTTTGGACAGCATGTCCGAACAGATAATGATGACGCAGTTGAACATGATGTTGCAGCAGATGATGATTACGTCCACCGAGGCATCGTGCCACTGCTCCAAAATTTTAAAACCAATCCACCGAGGCATCGTCACAACACTGGATTACCACCACGTCCACCTGCCGCACCCCGAAACAGAGCTCAGCGTCCACCTGCTGCACCGAAAAACAGAACTCCAACCAGAACTGTTGCATCAACTTCGACGCTGCGACCACCAACGGTGCCTCGGTCAAAAGTAAACAGCAGGTACAAATCCTCCTCACTGTTACCACCGCGAGATCCTCAACTACACACATCTGCTATAACCCCGCCATGTCCAATACAACCCGGCGAGCTGCAAACACCATCAGGCGAACGACTCTACACACATGTAAGTTTATGGTCTGAAAAATAAAATAGTTGCAGTCCATTCAGATAACATTGCAGTGCACACTGATATTTCTTGTGAGCTTTGGCTAGGAACATTGCTATATGAGAAAATTTGTTTTGTTCTGTTTTTTGAATACGAGGAGTGCATACGAGTTTAATAAATTTTCTCATATAGCATTTCAATTAATGCAGGATAAAAACATGCCGCTCAACCTCGTACCTGCTGCTGGAATGAAGTTCACCACGTACGAAAAGGCATGGGACTTTTACAACAATTATGCAAGATGTGCAGGGTTTGGTATACGCAAGAGGGCAAAACACAAGACAAATGCCTACATTGTCTGCTCAAGAGAAGGGTTCCACAAGCAGGCTGTGTCAGATTATCACCGGGTACGTCAGAAGACATCAAAAAGGATTGGCTGCAATGCAAAGATTAGAGTCAAAAAAAGGAAGAATGGCAAATTTGTGACAGAAATGGTTCAACTCAACCACAATCACAAGATGCTGGAAAGCCCCGGGATGCTTTTGCACATGCGATCGCACAAAAAAGACGATCCTTTGATAGACCAGATAGTGAAAGACATGCAACTGGACAACCACACACATGCTCAGATGATGTCGACGCTGTCGCGTATGTCCGGTGGTCTACAGTACATGGGACATACTAACTGCGACTGGGTAAACAGGTAAGCACGTAACAGAGCATATCTCTTGAGCATTCTGTCTGTAATTATTCCATGTTTTGGTGAGATAACTATGAACTGTCTATGAAAATGCAGGAAACAGAAGTTTGCCAGAGAAGAGTCTGAAGATGATGTCAAGAAACTTCTGAATTTCTTCGAGAAAATGCAAAAGATAAACCCAGAGTTCTTCTATGATTATGACGTTGATGCAGATAACCGTGTAAGAAACGTCTTTTGGGCGAACGCAAGTTGCAGAGGATCGTATGAAGATTTTGGAGACTGCGTTACATTTGACACAACGTATAAAACTAACAAATTCCACATGCCGCTGGGAGTGTTTGTGGGGGTGAACCATCATCTACAAAGCACCATATTTGTTGTTGCACTCGTGCGAGATGAAACAGTACCATCATTTGAGTGGGTTTTCAAAACCTTTCTGAGGTGTATGAACAACAAGCCGCCAATCTGCATGCTCACAGGTACAAAAAATAAAAAACACCTGCATACTTATGTTTTGTTTTGTTTTGTGCACTTACATTTCTTCCATCTATCTTGCAAACACACAAACAACTTAATAAAAAACATTGTTTGTCTCTTCTCAGACCAGTGTTCTTCGATGAAGGCAGCATTAAAAACTATCCTCCCACAAACTCTGCATAAGCTGTGTCGGTGGCATATCATGAAGAAGTACAAGGACCACCTCGCCTTGCTGTATAAGGCGCACGAGAAGCTCAAGGACGAACTCAATGCAGTGCTGAACCACCCACTAATGCCGTCAGAATTTGAACGAGCATGGAAGAACCTCATTCATAGATACAACTTGCAAGATGACGAAGTGATGAATTCACTGTGGGATGACAGGCACGAGTGGATCTCAGCTTACTACAAGGAAATTTTCTGTGCTCGGATGACTTCCACACAGAGAAGCGAGAGCATGAACCGCATACTGAAGAAAAATTTTGTCAGGGAGAAGCATGATCTCCATCTGTTTGCTCAGCAGGTGGACAAGTGCATTCAGACCAGGAAGGCCGTCGAGCACGCAGAGACGGTAGCAAATGAGGTAAACAAAATGTCAATCAAAAACTGCTTAAAAATATGAACAAAAAAACAAACAATTTTTTCATTTATCTGGATCGTAACAGTGCATTTGTGATCATGCAGTCAGAGGTAAAAACAACAACACAGTTTGGCTTCGAAGTTCAGCTATCAAAAGTGTATACGAGGGCAGTGTTTGCAGATTTCAAAGAAACGCTCTACCGTAGCACTGCATTCAGAGCAGAACAGTGCCCTGAGAACCCGACAAAGTATCTAGTACACCACTACAACAGATCGGATGCATTTGACTGGGCAAGGCATAATTTCCAAGTGGTCGCCGATGAAGAGAAAGGTGTCTACGAATGTGAGTGCAAACTCTGGACACACACAGGTGAGACTCTTAACAAAAAAAAATTCTAGATTCTCATAGTCATGCACGAAAGAAAACTTACTGAAATTTAAAAGTACATATGCATGTGTAATTCACGAAACCAAATGAAGTTCACTTCTTTAAAAAATGAACAAATAATGAAAAAAATATATGTTTACTAATTTCATGCAGTTCACTTACAGAACACAAAAAAAATGTTTTTGTCTGCAGGCCTCTTCTGCGTCCATGTTTTATGCATGCTTTCTCATTTGAGAGTACTCAACATTCCTGAGGTGTACATCATGAAGAGATACACCCGTAACGCAAGATCAGATGCAACGTTTGACAGAAAAGACTACAAACAAACAGCACCAGATGGAATCTCGCTTTTTTGCCGTAGAAAATTGCTGACAGAAACAGCAATGGAACTTGCAAACAGAGCAACAAGGTCAGACGCTGGGTGCCACAGAGCGTTGTCTGGTATGAGGGCACTGATAGAGGAAGTTGACGTGCTCAACGAAGAAGAAGAAGAAGCAGCAAAACTAAAGCAAGCAGAGAAATACCAACATGACAATAAAGACGAGCAAGAAGAAAAAACTGAACACATTGGAACTGGTGCTATCAAAAAAGAAACAATTCTTCCACCTCCTGTTTCAAACACAAGAGGAAGGAAGAAAGGGGGAGACGCAAACCAGAAAAAGGTGGCATCCAAGTAGAAAAATGATGACAAAAACAGTAAGCCACAGCCTGAGCTAGACAGTGATGGTCACCCGCTGGGAATAAGAATGTGCAGAACATGTAATGAAGTCAGCGGCCACAATTCCAGGACATGTGAAAAAAGACATGAACAAGAAAAACAAGGACATGGAGATGCATAACAAAACAGAAATTCCACTCACAACACTAAGAAATGGACAAAACCGAGACGTTGTAGCATCTGCAAGAAGAGGAAGAGACACAATTCAAGAACCTGCCCCAAAAGAAAAAGAAAAAGATCAGAAAATGAGGAAGACGAAGAAGGTGAGATCAAAGAAGAATATGATGACACAACTGAAGAAGAAATGGCTTATGAAGAAGCAGATGGAGAAGAGGAGGAAGAAGAGGAGAGTGAAGAGGACGAAGAACGTGAAGAAACTGAAGAAACAGTGGCTTATGAAGGTACTGATGATGAAGATGATGAAGAGGAAGAAGAGAGTGAAGAGACTGAAGAGAGTGAAGAGGACGAAGAACATGAAGAAACAATATCAACAAGACCACCACGAGGAAATGCTTCAACCAGCGCGCGGGGATCAAAGAAGGATGCAGTTCTCAGCACTAGAAAACGAAAACCACCAACAACCAGCACGCGGGGAGCAAAGAAGGATGCAGTTCTCACCACTGGAAAACGAAAGCAGCCAACAACCAGCGCACGGGGAGCAAAGAAGGATGCAGTTCACATTGCTGAAAAACAAAAGCAGCCATCAACCAGCACGCGGGGAGCAAAGAAGGATGCAGTTCACAACGCTCAAAAACGAAACCAGCCATCAACCAGCGCGGGGGGAGCAAAGAAGGATGCAGTTCACAGCGCTGAAAAATGAAACCAGCCATCAACCAGCACGCGAGGGGCTACAACCACAAAGGTGCAGAGACAAGAACCAGCAACACCGCCATGGAAAACAAAACAAAGTGCAACATTAGACACGCTCCAGTCACCACGCAGAAGCAGCAGGCTAACGACCAAATAGATGAACAAACAATAAATTTATCGTATGCATAGCAATTTGCTTAACTCTATGACTTATGTATCAGTTTAAATTTTGTGTAAACCATGTAGTGTGTCTATCGTTCCAGTCTTGAGTAAAACATTGACACATTTTGATTCAAAAACCATTTAAAAAATGTTGTTAGCTAGTTGCAGTCCTACAAGTAGTACATATAAAAAGCACTTCAGTATGCAGTATGGAACTTGCAAAAATGCAGTACGCTTCGAACTATCATGAAGTTCTGTAGACTAACTACATGTAGTACACACCATGCAAATTGGGAAAAAATGTGGAAACATGTAATGCTCAGCTGACATATAAGCAGTTCACATATTCTAACCATGCAAACACAAATTTACCGTTGAATAATAATTGAAGCGGTTCAGATCACAAAAGTGCTTATTACAAAACACGCAGAAGATGAAAAGCGTTCAACACGCAGAAGTACTTATTACAAATAAACCTCATAACCTTAGCCAATCACGTCAAACGTGATTCTAACAATACGATCCTCGAGTTCAAAGAAGTTGAGGACAACAACTTGCTCAGACTTCAGGCCGCTATCAATGACAAATTCCTTCCACCCTTTGTGCAGACACAGCCGCCCGTCAACGCTTACATTGTACTTGGCTGGTTTAAGGTATCCATTACCAAGAACAACTTCAAGAATTCCTTTCTTCTTGAGCCGCACATACCTAACAGCTCGCTGAGGAATTTTCTGTAAAAAATAATAAAACTGTTTGAGAACGAAACTAGCAGTACAATTCTCATGTTTTGAATAGAGATAGATGAAGTGCACAACAGTCCAACAAGTAGTACATATAAAACGTTTTCAATATGCAGTATGGAACTTACAAATATGCAGTTCACATATTCTAACCTGTAAACTAAAACATAAGCTACATCCACATGAGGAAAAAAACAAGAAAATAAGAACACATTGCATTAGACTTCAAAAAACACAAAGAAAAAAGTGCGTTCCTAAAATACTACAAGTTCAGGATACAATGGAATTATACAAAAAAAACACTAAGAAAAAAAAACATATCTAACGAAACATACATCTTGTAGTGAGTCTCCACATCTGTTGGCGTAAGCTGATGGACAAAAGGACTCGTGCAGCCAAGGCCACGGCGAAGCAGCGCAGAATAGAACGCAGATACATGGATCTGGCCCATATCCAATCCTTCTGTGAATACTGTACGATATGCAAGCTGCTCGGCTCGCCCAGTTCGGCACAATACCTTCCCACCACGACGAGCACGACGGGCCTGCGAGCAAGCTAAACAATTGCAGTACGTCGGCACACCACAACCATGGCCACAGCAGAAGAGATACGCACAGGGGCCTGGAGCCATCGCAACAAAAACCTAGAGAAAGGAGAGAACTTGCGGCTAGAGGAGAAAAATGAAATGCAAACGAAGGGTATAAGTTAGCCTTCATTTATACAAGAGGAATGCAAAAAGGTCAAAACTGAAAATTAAAGGAAATTAATGGAAATTATGTTCCCAAGAATAAAGGACAATCAATGAAAGCTTATGTTACCAAAGAAAGAGGAACGGAAAAAGAAGGTGTACTTTGACTTCAGAAATTCCCACGAACAAAACCACAGATCATTAAAAAATAATACTCTGAAAAATTATAATCCACGGACCATTTTATGTGTGCAGTTCTCCAAATTCGTACCAGGTAGTTCACTATATGTGTGCATGAAGTGCAGTACGTGCTTTTTGGCACAAAGAAGGATGCACGCAGTGCAAGATGTGTACACCTGCAGCACAGAACTATGACGAATGCAGTGCACACCCGTACACTAAGAAAAAAGGATACGAAAGATGAAAAACAATAAAGAAAAATGATACCAATGCAGTGCACAAAAATGTAGCCGAGACAAATGTGCAGTACGGTATGCGTGCACATGCAGTACTGAAAATAAATGAATGCAGTGCACGCATGATTTACTAAAAAAATTGACCACCCACCCAGGTGCTACAGGCCCCAGCCAGTCTCGTAATAGGTCTGCACCCACAGAAGGGGAGTCGTTCTGAGCCACAGTGCATGGGGCCGGTTGCAAATGGGCCCACAGGTCATAGTGCATATAGCTACGAGCGCCGTGTATAAGCACCCAGATAAGTATACGAAGGAGTTCGACCAGTATGCCTTGCCAACGCTTATAAACAGGTCGGGCGCGCCTTCCACTAGCAATGTGTGACTAAACATTAGGACGCACACACAGCGAAACGGGAACAAAAAGCCGTGCTCACAGGCCGACTTGGACCCAAGTATGTATATAAACTAGCCGAACAAAGGCCCAACAAAACCGACCAAGAAAAAACAATAAGTTCGAAAAAAAATGTGGCCCCCCCCCCGTAAAACAAGATGCAGTACGGATCTGTAGAAGTATGCAGTTCATTCCGGTGCGCAATGCAGACCACCACCGAAGCATATAGCAAGAGACACGCAAAAAACGATGAAGTACACACATGTATACAGTGTTGCAGTTCTGTTTTGTACGCGACGCAGTGCTTGATTGTAAGCAATGTAGTTATGTTGTCGCCCAGGATGCATCTACAAAACGTAACCAAACGCCCGTTCGAATAGAAAAAGGTTATGGTTAAAAAAATGTGCTGATCAAAAAAACCCACATTAAGAAAAACCATGTTCGCTACATACACCCGATCGGAGCAGTTCCATCGCCACAAGCCCACGATCACAGATGCAAAACCAACCCACGATCGCACAACCGCATCATCAGCGCGATCGTGCAGTTCATCCGACGAGGCCATCCCACACCGCGCCCTCCCCTTAAATGCAGACCCCTGCCAAAGGCCTTCTCATCCACATCCACAACAAACACAAGTATCCATTGCGCTCCCACCACCGGCGATGACGTTCACCGACGAGTACAAGGGCGACAACGCCGTGGAGGCGCACGGCAACACAAGTTGCACGTCATCCACACCAACGACAAGAAGCAGATGGCGATCACCCTCGCGCAGTACGAACGCCACCTCAGCCTCCAGCGCCACAAGATCATCGGCATTGATCTCGAGTACGACAACGACCCTGAAGCGACGCAGAAACCCGCCCTCTGCCAGCTCTCCGTCGGCAAGAATCACCCGGTGTTGCTCTTCCAAATGAGCGACAGTGAAAGGTGCACCGTCTTCGACAACTTCCTCGCCGACCCCAGGTACACCTTTGCAGGCTTCTCCATCGACGGCGACAAAACCAGGCTGGAGCGCGTCAAACTGGAGGTCGCCAACTTCGTCGACATCCAGAAGGAGTGGAGGGTGCCCGACGCAACCAAGCCGTTGGACTCCCTCCGAGACGTCTCCGGCGCGCTCATCGACGACTACTACAGCAACATGAAGAAGAAGATCACCGACGCCGAGCACCAGCGCTGGGCCATCCTGCCTCTGTCCAGGAGGCACATCGAGTACGCGGCAAAGGACGCCTACGCAGCGTACGAGATTTTGAACCGCATCACCCTCACCCAAGACGGCCTTCGTCGTGCAAAGCTGGAGAAGGAGGAGCCACCCAACAAGCGCGCCAGGAGCAGCTGGGGATGGGAAGAGCCTAACTGGTGAAGAAGAAGATTGTGCCAGCCAGGAGCCAAGAATGCCAGTGTTCTTTTAGAATTATCATCAAATTTGCTTTGTGTTGTTTGCTTATGTATCGTTAGTTTGCTTGTTGCTGAACCTAGTTTGCTTGCCATGCACAATCGCCCGTAACGATGAACTCTGATTATGTTAGTTTGCTTGCCATGCACAATCGTTAGTTTGCTTTTTGTTGAACTTAGCTTGCTGGTGATGAAATTGTCGTACAAAATGCAAACAGGACGCATGCAGTGCAAGTTAAGCACGAATGTTGTACACTGAATTTGTCGAATGAAGTCTTAACATACCCAACAAAGCAGTGCACGAACATAAATTTCAAGAAAGGAATACATAAGAGCAAAAACACAAATAGAAAAATGCAAAACACGTAAAATAATTCAATACAGTCCGGAAGTACACAAAAGTACAGCACAAAACCATGATGAGTGAAGTACAGGTATGATTTACAAAGCAGTGCATCCCATACATTGGGGAAAAAAGATTAACTGATAACAAAAAGATGGAAACAAAGAAAAAAAAGACAACTGTACATGCAGTACTCAATGCGTATACAATGCAGTACAGAACCCTGATCAATGCAGTGCACGCTCCAACATTGAAAAAAACACACAGGGCATACAATGCAATACAGAACCCTGGTGCACTCTCCAACATTGAAAAAAAAACACACAAGGCAGAAATATTAAAAGTAAAAAAAATTGACCACCCAGGTGGCACCGGCCCCAGCCAGTCTCGTAATAGGTCTACGCCCACAGAAGGCGAGTCATTTTGAGTCACAGTGCATGGGGCCGGTTGCACATGGGCCCACAGGTCATAGAGCATACAGCAGCGAGCGCCGTGTATAAGCGCCCAGATAAGTATACAGAGGAGTTCGACCGGTATGCCTCGCCAGCGCTTATAAACAACTAGGGCGCGCCTTCCGCGGGCGAGGTGGGACTAAATATTAGGACGCACAGACAGCGCACAGGGAACCAGCCGTGTGCTCACAGGCCGACCTGGGCCCAATTACATCTTCACTACCAGAACACAAGGCCAACAAAGCCCACTAAGAAAAAACAAATACGTTCAAAAATAAAACATTAAAAAGAAAAATGACAAACATTTTTTAAATGAATAAACAACAAACAAAATAAAATGTGCGTCAGCACTGTAAGAATATTAATAAATAAAACGCAGGAAGCCCAAATGTCAACGTACAGATGCAGTCAGCGACGTACAACAACGCAGTTCTCCAAGCGGAAGCACATTTTTTTTCTTCTAAATTGCAGTTATCTTCGCTCTGCAATGCAGTATGGCTGAAATAAGAATGCAGCCCTGTTACTTAAACAAAACACTCCGACAACCCCTAGCCACATTACCCTCCATCCGCACAAACGCTGTATTACCACAAAGATCAAGAAAAGAAAAAAAAAGAACACCATCAAGAGAAGGAAAAAAAGTACACTTGTGTGAATCAAACTGCAGTACACTACTTGGACCTAAGCAGTTCGTTTCTGATAGAAAAAGAAGTGCACTGACTTGGACAATTGACAGAAAACACAATCATAACATTTTCTGACAGTTGCGTCAATACATAGATATAATCACGAAAAAAGAGGCGACGATGTTCCGGATTTCCAACGCACTAGCAAGAGCCTCCTCATAGCAGAATCTCTCGGCAATTGCCACGTAAACTTAAAACAGAGCCCCACCATGCTACCGCCCCGCTACACCTCTCCCACGTCCTGTCAAGCAGAGCAGAGGAGAAAACACAACTACTTCATCCCCCCCAAAAAACCCAATTGCATCTTCTTCTCCGCTCTTCCTTTCACTAACCTCTCTCTCTACAACAAACACCAGAGAACACACGAGAATCATGGTGGATGCACCTCTCTGCAACCAGCGCTGCAAGTACACCAGGGAGCTCCATGACGTCCACCTCCACGGCAATCACAAGCTCCACGTCCTTTGCACAAGCAAGGGCAAAGACGTGGACAAGATGCTGTCCACGTTCAGGAGGAAGCTCGGCGGAATGCCCGTCAAACTAGTCGGCGTTGATGTCGAGTACACATACTACGAGAAGCCACAGCGTGCAGCGGTACTACAGCTATGCGTAGAAAAAGAATGCCTTGTCTACCACATATTTGCAGCTAAAGACAGGTAAGAATAACTATTGCTTGCCAATATTGATTTTAAATTTTCTTCACTGCAATTGCCATAATATTTAACCTTTGGTTCTCATTATTGAAAAAGCGTGGCATATGAATTTATTGACAGTTTTGATCTGGCTCCATGTATGTCACTCATGTGTTCAATTCTTGAATTATATTATCTAGCAATACACGCAGTTTAATTATAGTTTCTTCACTGCAACATTACCATACAGAACATGTATGGAATTAGGTTCAGGAATACAAGCATACACAAAACATGCATTGTTTATGCAATCTATTATCAGATTTAATAGTTATGCTGAACAAAGTATTAGCAACTGCTCAATGCAACATATTCAGATATCCATATTGCAGTTCAGTTTCAGAAAAACACAAAAAAAATTGCTAGTTCTAAAGAAATAGAATATATTCACTCTATACAAATATATTGCAGGCCAATGGAACTAGACAAATTCCTGATGAATGATGAGTACACCTTCGTCGGATTCGCTATTGAAGGAGACAAAAGCAAGCTGAAGGTATCTGGTTTGGCGATCAACTCCAACAACTACATTGATATTCAGGTGGAATGGAGAGACCCATACAATAAAAAGAAGTTTGACTCTTTGGCTGATGTTGCTGGCAGGATGATAGACATTCACTACAATGATATGAAGAAAAAAATTAACCGCAAGGAGGACCATACTCTCTGGGGATTTTGCCCACTGCCAAACAAGCTTATCAAGTATGCAGCAATAGATGCATTCGCAACATATGAGTCATGGAGAATCATCTACGATGTCATAATGGGACTGGACAGGGCAAAAAGAGACAAAGAAGAAAAGAAGAAGAAGAACAAGGCTGTAATCCAATACAGCAACTAGAAAAAATCAGAGCTGTGTTTAGTCTCACTTTACTTTAAGCGTTGTGGTGTTCTTTGTTTCATGTATGCAAGAATATTTCTTTTATAAAAACAATGTAAGTTTGCTTGTGATCAATTACTTTCGCAGAAATTAGTTTGCATTAGAACAAGTATATACACAACTTTGAAAAATTTAACGAGTGACACCAAAACATAGTATGCACATAAAAAACATAACAGTCCACAAAAAATAGTAATTATATAAAAATATAAATTAATATTGATATATCTAAAAAAATATAATCCGTGTACATTCTTAAACAAACGTCAGTACAGTTCATAGAACCAACATAAGGCAGTTCAACAAGTGTATACGTGAAGTGCAGTACATGCATAAACAAAGAACGACAAGGGCCCCAACACACACACTTGCAACACGAAGTGCAGTACTCAACGTTGGGGAAAGCAGTACAAATGACAAGGGCCCCAACACATAAATGAAGGACGCAGTGCGGACATTCTGTTTTTTCCATCAAAGGGGACGCGCGCAAAACCACCCCCCCAACCCTAAGATAGACAGGGGCGACGGGGTATGACGGACTCTCCTACGCATGCGGCGCCGCGGCAAGCCGCGTCGCCGCCTGCTCCGGCTCGTTCCAGGCTCGGCCTCGCAGGGGGATGTGGAGGGGGGTCACGACCCCCCCTCCCCACCCCCTGCTCGGCCTCCGCTAACGCACGCAGTGCGCTTGGTTGACAGGCGCAGTGCGGACATTCTGTTTTTTCCATCAAAGGGGACGCGCGCAAAACCACCACCCCCCCCCCAAACCCTAAGATAGACAGGGGGCGACGGGGTATGACGGACTCGCCTACGCATGCGGCGACGCGGCAAGCCGCGTCGCCGCCTGCTCCGGCTCGTTCCAGGCTCGGCCTCGCAGGGGGATGTGGAGGGGGGGTCACGACCCCCCTCCCCACCCCCTGCTCGGCCTCGCGCTAACGCACGCAGTGCGCTTGGTTGACAGGCGCAGTGCGGACATTCTGTTTTTTCCATCAAAGGGGACGCGCGCAAAACCACCACCCCCCCAAACCCTAAGATAGACAGGGGGGCGACGGGGTATGACGGACTCGCCTACGCATGCGGCGCCACGGCAAGCCGCGTCGCCGCCTGCTCCGGCTCGTTCCAGGCTCGGCCTCGCAGGGGGATGTGGAGGGGGGGTCACGACCCCCCCTCCCCACCCCCTGCTCGGCCTCGCGCTAACGCATGCAGTGCGCTTGGTTGACAGGCGCAGTGCGGACATTCTGTTTTTTCCATCAAAGGGGACGCGCGCAAAACCACCACCACCCCCCAAACCCTAAGATAGACAGGGGGCGACGGGGTATGACGGACTCGCCTACGCATGCGGCGCCGCGGCAAGCCGCGTCGCCGCCTGCTCCGGCTCGTTCCAGGCTCGGCCCCGCAGGGGGGATGTGGAGGGGGGGTCACGACCCCCCCTCCCACCCCCTGCTCGGCCTCGCGCTAACGCACGCAGTGCGCTTGGTTGACAGGCGCAGTGCGGACATTCTGTTTTTTCCATCAAAGGGGACGCGCGCAAAACCACCACCACCCCCCAAACCCTAAGATAGACAGGGGGCGACGGGGTATGACGGACTCGCCTACGCATGCGGCGCCGCGGCAAGCCGCGTCGCCGCCTGCTCCGGCTCGTTCCAGGCTCGGCCTCGCAGGGGGATGTGGAGGGGGGGTCACGACCCCCCCCCCCCACCCCCTGCTCGGCCTCGCGCTAACGCACGCAGTGCGCTTGGTTGACAGGCGCAGTGCGGACATTCTGTTTTTTCCATCAAAGGGGACGCGCGCAAAACCACCACCCCCCCCAAACCCTAAGATAGACAGGGGGGCGACGGGGTATGATGGACTCGCCTACGCATGCGGCGCCGCGGCAAGCCGCGTCGCCGCCTGCTCCGGCTCGTTCCAGGCTCGGCCTCGCAGGGGGATGTGGAGGGGGGTCACGACCCCCCCCTCCCCACCCCCTGCTCGGCCTCGCGCTAACGCACGCAGTGCGTACAAGAACAATACAAAAAATATATATAGACAATTAAAAAAATTTGGGGGGGGGCCAACCCCCCCCCCCACCATGTACCTTAACATACAAACAAATAAAAAAACCAGCTACAAAACGCAACTATAGGGAAAAAGTAATGCGTTTTTTGTTCTGACAAAAAAAAAGCAGTTCGGTTTGGCATGCACACACGTGCAGCACTTTGCTTGAATGCCAAAAAATGCAGTTCTCTTATATTGGACAAAGAAGTTCGGCATCAAATGCGATACAGTTCATCAAACACATATCATACATATAAGAGTGACAAAATGCCAGTTTGCACAGACCTTGGTCGTCAACAAAAAGTAAAATTATACACTTATATATATTGTATCAGTTATTGATATAAAATACACATACATATACAAATTCATCCACATGCGCTGCCGCGTAAACGAACAAGAAGAAACACAACGACAAAAAAAGTCTTTTTCATAAATAGTCAGCACACACAAACACAACACCAAAACCTAGCTATTGTCCACGCACATCCTTTTGCACCCAGTAGAAAAAACAGTGCCCCAACTGACCGTTACTGTGTCTGCGACTGCGTCCGCGATTGCGACAGGGAAGTGAGCCCGAGGTCCGCAATCAGTTCATGTAACTCAAGAGGCATGTCTTCATAACACAAAATGTTCAAAGGATTGAACAGCAGCTGGAACATGTACTCCGCCTTCCAATCTTCAGCAGCAGGCTGCAAAAAAAGAAAACAAATGCAAAAGGTGATTATAAAAAAAAAGGTTGTCACAAAGAACAAAAAAAGTAAAAAGAAAACAGAGAAGCTGTTACGTCGGATTTCAAAATTTTCTCAACTAGACGTTGGCCGTCATACAACTGCGCCATCCTCAGAACATAGATTCCACACTCATTTACTCCCTGCGCTGGCACGACCGGGTAAGATGGCTTCTCTGCCAATTTAACCCAGTCAGGAAGGTTCCTCGATTTATACATTTTTTCACCATAAATCACCTTCAGCAGCTGAGTCATCCTCCTCATCTGGCAAAAAAAAAGAAGCACAAGGTAAGAATAACACACATCACGGATCTAAAAGTTGATATTCAAACGAACCCAAAAAAAAGTTGTTCTCAAACATCTAAACAATATCTCTTTTCAGTGCACGTGAGAAAAATGCAGTTCTGTCGCGCATATGTTGAAGTTCACTACATGAACAATTGTAGTTTATGAAAAAATACAGTGGGAGAAACACAAAGAAAGCTTTCCGGTTGGCAAAGAAAAAATAACATACCACTTCAGTGCAATCTGCGTGGTAGTCAGTCCTGCGCCACCTTGTCGTGACATCAGGATGGCCAGTGTACTTCCTATTGTCATGGATATCAAGGGTCTGGCGATGCTGGTTCATCGTGTATAAGGAATAATGACCATCCTTGAATCGCGGCATCATAATCTGTTCGCATAAAAAAAATGAAATCAAAAGTTCTTTCGACACATACCACCAGGACCAATATTCCAAAAATAACTATAAAAAGAAATGCAACAAACCAGGAAAAATAAATGACAAAAAACAATGAATTTACCAGTTTTGCATCCAACAGGTTTGCGCCGTCGTTCACAAAAAATTTGAACTGTTTAACTGCATCTTCTAAAACAAAAGAGCTATGCACAACTGGCAACACAGGATTTCCGTCATTATCTCTCGCCACAGAGGTTTCCATTTGAAGAACGTACTGTACACAAAAAAGAACAAAAAACAAAAGGACATGAAAAAAAAGAAAAAACAATGCAAGCAGGCATGGACATGAAAAAGCCAGTGCAGTAGGAAAGAATGACAGCAAACGTTTACCGTGATAAATAAAGGTGAAAGTAGCAAACGTTCACCGGATTGATAAGCTAAACCCAATTCAGGGTCTTGCTTCCAGTACTTGATAACATAATCCATGATATACGAATCCATTAAAGCTCCTTTGCCAAATGTATCATAGATATAGTCGAAATTGTAAGTATCAACATCATCACCAAAAGGACCATGCACCATAAAGAACGCGTTCCTGCAGTAAACATACACAAATGGGATCAATAAAATTAGAACTAAAAATCAAAACACACAAAAAGCACGAAAGGGCACACGCATCACATAAAAAACTTACTCGCGGTTTTTGGTTACAAAATCTTTGCTGAGAACAAGATCCTTTATTTTAATCGCCTCATCCATATATCTGAACCTCGGAGGCTTCAATTTCTCTATAGAGCATCTCAACTTAAAAGCCCTCTCACCTGCCCTCTTGTTTGAAAATACTTCAACCTCATCCAAAGGAGGACGATTAATTGCTGCACTCCTAGTCCTAGTTACATGTGCACACGGTGTAACAAAATCATCATCATCAACATCATATACATCATGTGGAGAGCTAGGTCGAGAGACACTTCCACCATCAGGTACAGACGCCACATTTGTGTTCAAACCAGAATTATCTGGAGAGATTTCAATGACACAATCCTCCATAACCACATCAGAACCCTGGGACTCAAACAGTGGCGTACAGCCTTCATGAAGCCCCCAATCAAAACCTAAAAACGTGGAGAAAAAACATGGAAGCATTTAGTACAAAACACAAGAACCTGAAAACATGTATAGAGAAAAAAATAGAATGCAGCCCACTGCTGTATACATCAATGCAGCACACATATCTACAACAATGCAGCCCACATATAAAAATAACAATGCAGCCCACTTCTCTACAGCAATGCAGCCCACACTTGTATACAGCGATGCAGCCCACATATAAATAACAATGCAGCCCACTTGTATGCAACAATGCAGCCCCCATATAAAAAATAACAATGCAGCCCACTTCTCTACAGCAATGCAGCCCGCACTTGTATACAGCAATGCAGCCCACATATAAAAATAACAATGCAGCCCACTTATCTACAACAATGCAGCCCACATATAAAAATAACAATGCAGCCCACTTCTCTACATCAATGCAGCCCACACTTGTATAAAACAAATGCAGCCCACATATAAATAACAATGCAGCCCACTTGTATACAACAATGCAGCCCACATATAAAAAATAACAATGCAGCCCACTTTCTCTACAGCAATGCAGCCCGCACTTGTATACAGCAATGCAGCCCACATATAAAAATAACAATGCAGCCCACTTGCCCATAAAGAAGCGGAACCAAGCAGTAGTAAAAAATAAAATAAAGCGAGGATGAAGAAGTTCAATAAAACAACCTTTATCTGCAAAAATTAGAAGTGATGTTAAATCAAGGCAACACTTCCTCGACGTTAGCCAGCTATAGAGCATGGTCTTTCTGATGTAGCCAATGTGCTCCACCCCAAACTTAGCAACTCGAACACCATCCCATGTCTGCAAGAATTGAAACATATAGAATCCACAATCATGCCTGCAATAAAAAGAATAAAAAACACCAGTTTTACAAAAATTAAGTGAAAAAAAAACTTGAACAGTATGACACAGAAGGGTTGTAAAGAACGCACCCATTTGGCTGCAATGGGACAATGACATGTTTCAACACAAATCCATCAAGTGTGGGAGGATTTAGGGGCTCATCAGAACTCAAGCTACCTTCTTTCCATGCACGCTTGATATTTTTAACCATCCTCCTAAAAACCCTGACCGCATCAGGGCTGCCAAGTTTGTTGAGCGAGTCAAGGAATTCAAACCGCCTTTCTTTCACATTTAACGCAACTACACAATAATGACCAACACCATCCCTCGTATCTGGCGGATCAAAAGTTGCAAAAAGGACCTGTTGGAAGCATGAATAAATAAATAAAATTATTGTAACAAGAAAAAACAGAACGATATAAAAACAAAACAGGCAAAATACACATAAAAAAGTCTCTCACCATATCCTTTTTATCAACACGCTCCTCGGCTTTTGAAGAGAACATCATTTTAACACTCCTGCCTACAGTACCACCATTCCAAATATTTGTCTGCCAAATCAAAACCAAAAATCAAATAAGCAAAACAAGTCGTCGCACGAAATCAGAAAAGAAAATGAAAATAATAAAACAAAAATTTCTGCATTCTTACACAAATATGGTACGGGACAACCATTGTCGGAGATCTCTTAAACTTATCTACCAGCAAAGAAACCCCAAGATCTACAAGCCTTGTAGTGAGCATCCCTTTATCCCAAAAGGATTGACCAACTTCGCCAATGCTAATATCACCCATCTCAGTTTTAAAAGCAATCATGTCCCTGAATTTTTCATGAAAAACTCAAACATAAGATACTAAAAAAAATAACAACAAATAAAAACGGGTAAATACAAAAATTAGATAATACATATGAACAAAACAATTTCTAAAAAATCATACTTCTTCTTCTTGTCCTTCCGAGCCCTTGTAACAGCAGCGTACAACTCATTGTATCTTTTCAGAAGAGCTGGATCAATGCTCGACATGTCACAACAGGGAGTTCATCATCTGCAATAAAAAAGATGAAGTTCACTTAACCAAACAATGAAGTTTAAATATTAAGATAAGGGAATTCTGCTAGCTATTTTGAAAATCATAGACAAAAGATCAAAAGTTTCACTTATCATTTAACATCTAATACAGATACCATAGTAATTAAACAACATGAATGAGAAAAACATCAAACTGCACTGTTTAAAAAAATCTCTTGCCTTCAGTGTCAGAGTCTTCAGGCTGCTGTTCTTCAGAACTGAGCAAAATATTTTCTTGCATAGGTTGCGACGAATCCAACACAACCTCACTGGACTTTCCTTCTGCAGCAACATCAGCATTCTCTCGATTTACAACAGTCTGGTCAACAGCAGCTTCCTTAGATACTTCAACTACATGAGGCTCCACTGTCAATACTTCCGGAACATCATTGGACACCAGAGACACAGGGGAAGAAACAACACTAGCAGCAGGGGCAACATTCTCCAGTGGCTTTTCAATGCCAACATCAGAATCTTCATGCCGACTGGCGGGAACAGCATCATGGGATCCTTGAGCTACAGAAGGATCAGCACACTCAACGGCAACCGATACAGAAGCATCAACACTGGCACGGTCATCAACAGCACAACTGCCCTGATTCAGATCAACGTGGACTTCCACGTTTGGTTCTCCAACCTGTGGAAAGTTTAAAAAACACCCAGTAACACAAAAGTATGCATGGGGATAACTAACACAACAACACACAGCACACTTATGTCAAAAAAGACTGCTGGCAACATACACATAACAACTACAGTCCACATATACAAAAAAACACCAACACACGTGTGTCAAACAAAACTACAACTGCAACCCACGTATACATAAAAAAATAAAGAAATGCAGTTCGATTTGACAAACGCTGCAGTTCAGTTATGTTAAATACTGAAGGTCACTTATGTAAATAAGTATGGATCACGCATGCCAAAAAGAACTGCAGTTCACTTATGTCAAACAGTGAAGATCACACATGTAAAACTATTGCAGCTAACATACGCAAATGAAAATGCATATGGATGAACATAACAGCGTACATCAAGTTTATAACAGACAACAAAAAATTAGATTACAACACACTAACAGAACAAGTAATACATCTATACCTTATCAGCTACAACATCAAGAGGGGACACTGCATCACCCAAGACCTCATCCTTCCCAGAGCCATCGTAAGTCTCTTTGTGCACATCATGAGCAGCGACACCAGTCTACAGCCATACAACAAACCAAAAAAGAGAAATAAGATGTTACCGACCGAAAAAGATAAAACTCCAACCATACACAAGCAGTACACACTCCACAACAGAGAAGTACACAAGAAAAATATGGGAACCAAACAAATGTAAGTTCAAAGAAAAAGGGAAGCATGGCAGAACAGACATGGCAGGAGTATTTATACCTGACCAACTCCATCATCTCTAGTTCCATCGACACCAGAAGATTCCACTCCAGTCTATAACCAAAAAAAAATAGTGAGTAGCAGTCAACATAATACACAAAAAAGAGGTCCAAAGCCACAAAAAACATAGAACATACATTATCAGCACCAATGCCAGCATCCTGACGGATCATTTCATCCACGATATGCCCAGCATCCTTCTCATACCGACCGCATTTTTCTTCTTGTGAATGTCTCAATTGAGCATACGAAGAACGAACATTTGTCACTGCAATCTTCAGGCTTTCAATCACACCACAATCAAAATTGTGAGCAGCAACAATATCTTCATCTCGTGGGCCATGGCCAATAGGGAAAAAACCAGCAACTGTCCTCAACCTATCACCAGAGGTTGGCAAATCTTCAGTCAGCTTCAAAACCTTCAGAAGAAGCTCATCAATCTCATCATGCTTTTTGCCGCCAACAAATGTCTGTTTATAAGAGCTTGTATTATCAAACATCTGTCGAGGCATGAAACCACGAGTATGCGGCACCTCATCATCACAACCAAGAAGCTGACTACAGATAGGCTCATAAAACCTATCATGAGTGCTAGGCCCCGCATCAGAGCTGCCATGTACAACTGCAGCAGGACGGTTGTACACAATATCACCTGACGCCGTCCACTGCAAAAAAAGAGAACACGCAAAGAGAAGTACACATGTGAGTACTAGAATAGTTCACATTTATAATGACTGCACATTTTTTTTAAAATCTGATATTAAAAAATCAGGTGCACTAACCGGCAGCTTCCCAAATTTGTAACTTTCCAAGTAAATCTTTCCCTTCACAAGCACATCCTCATTGTACAACTTCATCAAGTCCTTGGTCATCAGGTATGGCGCACGTGGCGTCAATGTGTGCATGACTAAAAATTTGCGAAGATTCAGGGAGTCAAGATACATAATCAGGGGGACAATGGCACAACCCTCTGCACAATTCTGCTTGCTGCCTTCTGATTGCCACCTAACCACAGCTGCCTGCAACTCATCAACAACAAGCTGACAAAAGTCCATCTGAGCCATAGCCGCATAATCCATGTTCTCTACCATCGCAGCAACTCTACCCAAACGAACTGCAGGCCCCGGGCACAGCAAATTCTGGTAAAGTATAAGGAAGAACACCTTCACAGCAAGGTCAACACTCACATAATCATCTTCCTCCACCAACACTTTCAACTTCTCAAGCAAGTCCTTGACACCTATACTTTTTGAACGGTCAAAGCCAAGCTCATCCTTGAGGGCAGTCAACGATTCATCATGACCGCTGGAAGCAGGCATGGGTGCAGTGTGACTTCCCATAGGTAAATCAAAAATGTGATGAACTGCATCACGATTGATTCGAAGAACCCTGCCATTCCCAAAGTCCATTAACATAGTGGCAGGGTCAATCACTCCCATCAAATGGCACATAAGAATGCGCGACACATTTTTCTTTACTGTCAGATCAAAGACAACACCAAATCCAGCATCCCTAACACGGCTGCAATGCGCCTCTTTCAACAAAGAAGCAGCCTTGCAAACAGTGGGAAGCGACAAATGCACGGTCTTGTTAAATCGAGAATCATCTCCCTCACCATCATCTTCAGTTGCATTGCTCTTACTAGACTTCTTCCTCTGTGTAAAGGGAAATGCAGTCCACATTAGAAGATTACTCATAAAAAAAAGAAAATACAGAAAGAATAACAAAATGAAGGAAACAAATGCAGTGCACTTCAACAAACCTTTGGAGCAGCATCCACCTCCTCGCCAGAATCACCACCAACATCTTCGTCGACATCATCATGGGCACGCTTGGGTACAGTCTTAGATGAACCACAGTCTTTGCGTCTAGAAGGATGAACACCCTTCACATAATCAGCAAGCACAAAGTCATCATCATCAAAATTGGGACCTTTAGTGACATGTAGTCGTTTGCGCTGAGGATCATCACTTCCACCAACTTCAGCGGGTCTCTTGCCAAGATTCTTCTTCATTCCAGCAACACGTGGACTCCGCCGAGGTGTACCACCTTCCTCAGCAACAGTACTCAACCTCTTCTTCACCTTGCCAAATTTACCACCCTTGCCACCATCTGCAGATCTCCTATGCTTCTCCTTTTCAGCAAACTCTTTTGACTCAATTTCAAACCTCAACTTCTTCTTGCTTTGCTTCAACTCATATTGACGAACCTGTTCCGGGACCATCCAATCCTGTGTAACTTCCTCTGTACCATCAACAGACTGCGACTGTGTTTCAGACAAGACAGGACGTCTCTGATCAAAGCTCACACCAACATTACCCTCTGCAAAATAATGGTCAATCAATTGAGTAACCTCCTCAAACCCAGGCGCCCCAGCATGGAAAACAGACACTGCGTCAAAATAAAGTTTGTCTATGCTCGTTAAAAATTGCACAAAAAAAACAAATGCAGTACAGTTAGACATATAAATGTAGTGCTAAACCATAAACTCAAATTAAAAAATAATGCATTGTACAAAAAACTTGAATAAAACGACAATGCAGTTCACAAGTACATACTCTGGAGTTCACATACAAAAAATAAAATGCAGTGCTGCATATAGTAAAATCACGGATATTCGCAATAAAAATGTCGAACTAGATAAAACAAAGCATACACAAAAATAAACAAAATAACTACATACCAGAAGGAGGGGCAACACTTATAGGAGAAGATTCAATCGGCGAATTCACTTGATGTCCTCCCTCGACACCATGATCCTTACCACCAGGACAAGGAGAGACAATTGGTGTATCATTATGAGCACTGCAATCACCTGCTGGATTCAAAAACAAAAAACAAGAAAAAAGAAATTACAAAAACATCACATGACAAAATAATGCAAACGAACGCTGACAACTAACAGAGCATAACCCAATATGAAGGATGAATTAGGAAACTAGATAAACACCAAACAAAATAAACAAAGCCTAAGGAATAATCACTCCACATACCCTGAACCCCTTCTCCCTGCCTGCTCGGCGAAGACATAGCGTTTCCCTACAACACAAAGGACGAAGTGACAGACATAAGCAACAAAATCAGCAAAAATCTCACGAAACCCTAGATCCGCATTGCTACACACAACTATCGACTTCAAAACGAGATAAAATCGACTGCCTACGAAAAATTACACAAGCAAAAAGAGCTACAGGAACTACAAGAATCACAAAAACAAGGCGAGGGGACAATCAACACCGAGCCAAGCGAAACGTACCGCAGAAAAGTGTGCGGCGACGGCGGCGGGGAAGGCGGGGCGGGGAAGGGAAAGGGCTGCGGGAGAGCGGCGGCAAAGGCTCACGGAGCGGACATCGACGCCGAATGCAGGAACAAGGACCTCTTGAGGGCGGTGGTTCTCCAGGCGATGACCGTTGCTGCGCGCGACGGCGGTTTTGCTCGAGGGAGAGATACCTCAGGAGAAACTGCAAGAGAGGAGAGGGGATTGTTCTCGGTCTCTTTCTCTGACAGCGGAGCGGTGGAATAGCGTGGAAACGACACGCAGGAGGCCCGCATTTCGGAAAAAGGGTAACAAATAACGGGCCGGCCCAAAAACAGCCCGGACAAAATAAGCCAGTCTACATCAAAAATGCACATATTACTAAAAAACAACAAAAAAAACACATGATGCAGTTATCTGTGAAGAATCATGAAATTTAAAAACGATAAAACAACAAACAAAATACATACAGTTTGTAAAAAAATTAAAATCAAAAACACAACGCATGTTAAAATAACACATCCAGAAAAAAAATGTCTACCTTCAATTAAATGCCACACAAAAAAAATGTGCACCCCCCACCATCCGCTCTCCCCTTAAACCTCCCATACAGTGAAGTAAGTACATGCAAAAAAAATGCAGTACACACTGATGGAGAAATGCAGTGCATTTCTATACGGGATGCAGTACGCCATTATGCATTTCTTCTCGGGATGAAGAAAAACGCAAACACGGAATAAGTTAACGCAGTGCGGAAGTACACGAACTTGCAGTACAGTATCATAAACAATGTAGTACGGTCGTAATTTGCTAAACAGTGCAGTCCCATACATTCGAAAAAAAAGATTACAAAAAAAGTAAAAATACGGGATAAAAAATGAGAACTGTACATGCAGTAAGGAATGAAGTTCACATCTAGTACATAACCATGATCAATGCACTGCACCGATGATTTACCAAAAAGCAGTGCACTCCACGTCATTAAAAAGCATACAAAGAATAAAAACTGATCACCCAAATGATACCGACACCAGCCACCCAAAAATTGACAACGTACATGCGTCTCTGAAATACCCGAACATAGGCCCAACAAAACCGACCAAGAAAAAAACAATAAGTTCGAAAAAAAAGTGGGGGGGGGCCACCCCCCCTCCCATTTCCTATCCGTCCCGTGCCAGGGACTGCGATAATTACCGGCAAAAACAAGATGCAGTACATGTCGGTAGAAGTATGCAGTGCATTCCGGTGCGCAATGCAGACCACCGAAGCATATAGCAAGAGACGCAAAAAACGATGAAGTACACACATGTATACAATGTTGCGGTTCTGTTTTGTAAGCGACGCAGTGCTTAGTTGTAAGCAATGCAGTTATGTTGTCACCCAGTATACATCTATAAAACATGACAAAATGGCCGTTCGAATAGAAAAAGGTTATGGTTAAAAAAATGTGCTGACCAAAAAAAACCCACATTAAAAAAAACCCACGTTCGCATACATACACCCGATCGGAGCAGTTCCATCGCCACAAGCCCACGATCACAGATGCAAAACCAACCCACGATCGGCACAACCGCATCATCAGCGCGATCGTGCAGTTCATCCGACGAGGCCATCCCACACCGCGCCCTCCCCTTAAATTCAGACCAATGCCAAAGGCCTTCTCATCCACATCCACAACAAACACAAGTATCCATTGCGCTCCCACCATCGACGATGACGTTCACCGACGAGTACAAGGGCGACAACGCCGTGGAGGCGCACGGCAACACCAAGTTGCACGTCATCCACACCAACGACAAGAAGCAGATGGCGATCACCCTCGCGCAGTACGAGCGCCACCTCAGCCTCCAGCGCCACAAGATCATCGGCATTGATCTCGAGTACGACAACGACCCTGAAGCAACGCAGAAACCCGCCCTCTGCCAGCTCTCCGTCGGCAAGAATCACCCGGTGCTGCTCTTCCAAATGAGCGACAGTGAAAGGTGCACCGTCTTCGACAACTTCCTCGCCGACCCCAGGTACACCTTTGCAGGCTTCTCCATCGACGGCGACAAAACCAGGCTGGAGCGCGTCAAACTGGAGGTCACGAACTTCGTCGACATCCAGAAGGAGTGGAGGGTGCCCGACGCAACCAAGCCGTTGGACTCCCTCGGAGACGTCTCCGGCGCGCTCATCGACGACTACTACAGCAACATGAAGAAGAAAATCACCGACGCCGAGCACCAGCGCTGGGCCATCCTGCCTATGTCCAGGAGGCACATCGAGTACGCGGCAAAGGACGCCTACGCAGCGTACGAGATATGGAACCGCATCACCCTCACCCAGGACGGCCTTCACCGTGCAAAGCTGGAGATGGAGGAGCCACCCAAGAAGCGCGCCAGGAGCAGCTGGGGATGGGGAGAGCCCGACTGGTGAAGAAGAAGATGGTGCCGGCCAGAAGCCAAGAATGCCAGCGTTCTTTTAGAATTATGTATCGTTAGTTTCCTTATGTATCATCAAATTTGCTTTGTGTTGTTTGCTTATGTATTGTTAGTTTGATTGTGTGCTAAACCTAGTTTGCTTGCCATGCACAATCGCCTGTAATGATGAACTCAGATTATATTAGTTTGCTTGCTGGTGATGAAATTGTCATACAGAATGCAAACAGGACGCATGCAGTGCAAGTTGCGGACGAATGCAGTACACTGAATTTGTTGAATGAAGTCTTAACATACCCAACAAAGCAGTGCACGAACATAAATTTCAAAAAAGGAATACATAAGAGCAAAAACACAAATAGAAAAACGCAAAACATGTAAAATAATTCAATACAGTCTGGAAGTACACGAAAGTACAGCACAAAACCATAATGAGTGAAGTACATGTATGATTTACAAAGCAGTGCACTCCCATACATTGGGAAAAAAGATTAACAATGCAGTTCGCAATGCGTATACAATACAGTACAGAACCCTGATCAATGCAGTGCACACTCTAACATTGAAAAAAACACACAGAGGGCAGAAATATAAAAAGAAAAAAAAATTGACCACCCAGGTTGCACCGGCCCCAGCCAGTCTCGTAATAGGTCTACGCCCACAGAAGGCGAGTCGTTCTGAGTCACAGTGCATGGGGCCGGTTGCACATGGGCCCACAGGTCATAGAGCATATAGCAGCGAGCGCCGTGTATAAGCGCCCAGATAAGTATACAGAGGAGTTCGACCGGTATGCCTTGCCAGCGCTTATAAACAACTAGGGCGCGCCTTCCGCGGGCGAGGTGGGACTAAATATTAGGACGCACACACAGCGCACAGGGAACCAGCCGTGTGCTCACAGGCCGACCTGGGCCCAATTACATCTTCACTACCAGAACACAGGGCCAACAAAAAAAGAGAGAGGACACTGAAAATTAAAAAAAATTGCTACATACCATACACAAACACAGACAGTTCACATTCCGTCGTGATATGACAATGCAGTTCGCTATTTTCAACTAAGCAGTACTGTTCTTTCTTGAATGCGTTCGTGTTCACTGAATCAGACTCAGTACACCACCTAACGCCAACCACAACATTTATTACTACCATTGCTCGATTGGTTGCATAAAAACTTATCCATTCATGCTAGAGACTAACACAACTCCTCCCCCCGTTCCTCATTTTCCTCAAAACTTAGATCTAGGGTTCATCACATCCACAACTCTTCTCTAGAATTCCACTGAACCCGCCATGGACTGCAAGTGCGGGTGCTTGTCAAGGATGGCGCCGGTAGCGGACACATGCGTCTTCGCAGAAGGCCTATAGCTCACCAACACCGAGTGGCGCAGCATGCTCGGCTGCCTAATGATACCCAACAGGGGGTTTCGTCCGCCATTTCTTCATCGCCTAACAACCACAGATCTACAGGAAAGTTGGGTATGTTTTCCACTCACAATTTTTGGACATATTCTAGACTGCAAATACAAATCTGAATATATAGTTCAATCAATTTGTTCAGTAATATCAACAAAAATACAAAACAGAATTTGTATTGTTGTTTAGATCTGTTAGCTATTAAGACTAGATGCTTCCACCTATCTTTCTTCAGTACCACACCATGTATCAACATATGTACAAAAAAAAGGTCAGTAGATAAGCGTTGCAGTTATATTAATATGCTGGAGAAGTACAATGTTACTGACATTGCAGTGCACACATGTTGCAGTATAATATATATCCCAGTAAAACTATGAGTCAATTGCGTATATAAGTTTGTTCATACATTCCAACAACTTTTACAAAATACAATCATATGTATGTAACTATTTAAGTAAACATAAACAAATCATGCTAAGTATAAAACAAAAACATTTGCTGTTTACTTATAAATTCTTTATCCACCCATTGCAATATGCAGAAACTGCCATCCGCAATAAAAATTCATGCTCCGAGTTCAGGGAAGCTTACTTTGGAGACAGAACACAAAAATGGCTATGGAGACATGAAAGCTGACTACCACATCGACTCTGAAGACTGCATTAACATAACTACTGGTTGGAAAGATTTTGTCTCCCAAAATGGCTTTGAGGCCGGAGATGGCCATGGTCTTTTTCTACAAAGAAGAAGACTCCATCAAGTTTACAATTTTTGCACTCTAGGCTGTATAATATGAAGCAACCAATATTTCTAATGCTTTGCTTATGATGTATGCTTTTAAATTTATGTCCATCAGACAATTTGAACAATGCCTATTTAAAGTATGCAACCTCAACTACGTCATTTTATCATCGCTTTTAGACAAAGTTGCTGATGGCAGTAATGCAGTCATCTCGAACACATAGTGTGGTACTAATAATAACGAAAGGCAACCCATCCGAACAGTAACAAGGAAATGCAAAATGGTCGAAACTTTGCAGTTAACAAATGATGTTGAAAAACAATTCTCATAGTATGCAGTTCAAAAAAATTCTTATAATAACTATTCAGCTAACACAAGCGCATCATGGACCATCCCTTCTAATAGCAGAATAGATCATTAACAACACTGCTAATGTAGTACAGAAATGCATATTATGCAGTCATCTAGAACACATAATGTAGTAAACAAAGAATGTAGTTTACGAAAAGGAGAAATCTCATAAACAGCAATGACCACTGTAATAAAGCTACACGAAGTACGCTACCAAAGAAAATGCAGTGCACTACAACGTTTCCGCGACTACAGCAAATAAAATTAAAGCAGTAAAACTACAGACAATGTGATAGACTGATAGAGGTGTCAATTTCACTCGCACTTCCATAACTCGCCTAAAAATTCTACAGCCACTAAACCATCGAACAATACACCAGCAAAAATTTACATGCAAGACATGGCAACTTGACGAACAGCATCAGCTTTCATTTAAAAAACGCGATTCAAAAAATGACAATTATACCCGCAATACAATGAATACAAACTTACAGCAACAGTAATTACAATATTAAAACACGCGTGGACGGGCAAAAATCAAAAAAATCAACAAAGAACAGAGGAGCGGATGAAGCTCACCCGCCCGCACAACCAACATACCAAGAATTGAAAACTAACTCCAAAAAATTAACAAATTATAGAGTGAATGAACCGATTAAAACGAATGCAATCAAAGAATTCCTACTAAATAACAACATCCGAGCACAAAAAAATTGCATCTGACGCGAACACGAACGAACAGAGAAAGCTCGTCCGCCAAATCCATCGATTTGCAAGCACTATAGTATATTTTCCTGTAAATCAGAAAGAATAAAGCTAAAATGAGATGCAGACACAAACTGAATCATCCCGCGACACCCGATTCCACATAGAACGCGTGCCGGCGGAACACCAAAAAATGAAGCAGTTCTCCCGTGAAGCATTGCAGTGCTCGTAGTTAAAACGATGCAGTGCGCTTCTGTTGAGCATGCAGTACGGAAGCGGTGTGCAGAATAGTTATTCTGCTAATATTAGCAGAATAGACGGTCTGTATATATATATATATATATATATATATATATATATATATATATATATATATATATATATATATATATATATATATATATATATATATACCTACTAATAAAGCAAGGTGTGTTTCACCGATTTTTTCATCCGTTCACCTTATTATTTGATTTTTTAAAGATATTCAAGGTGGTACTAAATTTTTGTCTAAACAATTAATTCACGTGTCTTACGTGTATGGGCTTCAACCCATCTGGCATGCATCTTCCGCGTCTGGGCCAGAAGCAGCTGTGGCGGCCCATGTGCGGGGTTACATGGGCTCGATCGGTCAATGCCGTACCAGATCGAGCATCGGGGCAAAAAGAATGATCGAGCATCAGGCGGCGGTAGTGCATGGCTCCGGCGGGGCTTCCAGGGTGGCGAGGACGCGAGACGCGAGCAAACAAAGTCAGACGACTGTGGGCGCATCATTTCCCAACGGATCTAGGGCAGGGGTGGCTTCATGGCGTGGCTCTGGAGCAAAATGCGACCAAGGCGAAGCTTCTCTGCCATGGCGGCTCGGCTGGGGTCCTCACTGGAATGGGAGAGAGAGATGAGGGAGGAGAGATATGGGAGAAGGAGGAAAGGAAGGGAGAATGCAGGGAGGAGGGCGGTGGCGGCGAAACTTCTCTGTCATGGCGGCTCGGCTGGGTTCCTGCGTGGAAAGAAGGGAGAGAGAGATGGGAGAAGAAAAGGACTAGGGAGAGGAAGGAGGAAGGGAAGGGAGAAGGCATGGAAGAGGACGGCGGATCGACGTGTCGCCGGCAGTTGGGCTCGCCGGCCTGAGGCGAGAAGAAGAAGGTGGAGATGGGCTCTCCTCGCTCGGCCGCGCGTGCGTTACGAGCGGCGGCTGCTGGCTGCTACCGGCACGGGCTCCCTTTTTTAGATGAACGATGTTTTCTTTATTTCTCTCAAGTGTTTCTTCTTTTTAGGAAAAAAATCTTCTTTATTTCACGGGCATGGGCTGCCATGTCCTATGACAGAGACACGTCATATCACATAATATTCTTTCTATTTGGCTGCTGGGCCAGCTTTCCGTACAATCATTTTTTTATTAATTAATAATATCATCTATCCTTAAAAAGATCAATAGTACCAGCTCGTTAATTTACACGGGATCCCACCAATTTTATATATGTCTCCAAATCTAAAAAAATCAACAAATATCTTTGATTTTTTTTAAAAAAAAAGTGAGGGTGAGGTTAGCTATAATCTGGCAATGACCGAAATAATCAAAACAAATGGCGAGGTGTGGCTATAATCCGTGAGCTTAGTTAGTGGACGGCGTGAGGATGAGATTAGAGGTCGTGCCAACAGAGCCAATGCTTAAATTGAATGAACTATACATTAAGACATATATGCCCCAGTCAAGTATTGGATTGCTAAAATCTTATATATATATATATATATATATATATATATATATATATATATATATATATATATATATATATATATATATATATATATATATACGGCCATTTGGGACACCTAGGTGCACAGGCTCCTTGTTTGTCTACCTTCGGATTGCATTAGGATTTGTGCCATTGTAACAGGTGTAGACACTAACGGGTATAACCGTTAACCGTTTGCAGTATTTAATTTGGAAAGTTATTGCAACGTGCTAATTAATTTCATTTAACTATATGTTAATTAGCGGTTCCTTGCTCTAATTTGGACGTAGGCATTAATTAGGATGCATGCACCAACACTTCCTTTAGAAGATCCATGTATGTGTGAGTATACGAAAAATGGTTTCTCTTTCCATGATACTTAGTTATGTTTACGGTATATACCCACAAATTATGTTAGGATAATACATATTATTTTTCGTATGTAGCTGTATTTTTTTGGATATGATTCCTCTATTATCATACATCAGATACATCATCATCAGGTATGTTTTATGGATGATCTTAACGATATGAATGTAACGTATCATTTGTCGAGGTATTTAGTTTACGTACATGAATTCACTCATAAAAAGGAAATAACACTTATGGGTATATACCAACAAATTTCACATTGAGTATTTACAGATATATCTTGAGTATGCACTGTTTGTTTTTGGCGAAAACTTAAGTATCGACTTACATATATATCGGATACGCTTGTAGGTATCTAATACCTATAATAAATCATAGGATATATATACTATAGTATTTAAGGAAAGACATCTAATACCTAGAATAAATCATAAAGTATCCGCAAATAATCACAGGGTATATATATACGTGCCCAAATAAAAATCATAGTATTTAAGGGAAATCATAGGGTATATATACACGTACCCAAATGAAAAAAATAATAGGGTATATATTTACGTACCCAAATATGAGTTTTTCACCATTTTTTAACAATACTATAGTATTTAAGGAAAGAAGTTGTTTATGAGGGAATCAATAACATGCCATTTTCTGGAAACCAATCGACAATCAATGGCAATGCATGCAAGTACAAAAGGAAAGGGAATTATTTGAAAGGTAGTATTGATTATTTGTAAGCAAAAAATGAATTAGCGGGTCGGATCCGAACTAGGTGCCCCAAACATTTTACCTATACTAGAAGAACGCCCGTGCGTTGCAACGGGGCCACATTAGGGTTAAGAGTTCAATATTAATCATGTTAATAATATATTTAATATTCTCATACATATCAAGTGACACTGGCGACCTTTTTTGTCAATTTAGTAACGGGTTCAGTTGCAACGGGCTCTTTATACATATCAGACAACTCGGTACTACTTAAACTACAACTATGGCTACCAATATTTTTTTGTCAATTTAGCTCAGCAATAGTGCCTGGCTTAATAGACTGCTTTGCATTCACCCCCTCAGAAGACAGAGAGCAAGCTAGCAAGCACGCACGCGTCCAACCCCGCCGCTGCATGCACTGGCAGAAGGTGAGGCAGCAAGGGAGACTGCACATTGAAGCTGTCCATGCAAGGCTGGAGGTGCTGGGCCGGCGACGGCGGTGTCGGGACGGCGCTTGATTCGTTCCCGGTGGCGTGGAGCTTGGGGCGGCAACACGGCGATAGCTAGTGCTCGGGGATGGGGGTTTGGGGCGGGGGCAGTCGACCCGATGGCTGGCGAAGTTAACGGGCTCGGGCGGCTGGAAATTCGGCGGGTGGCGGCGGCACAGCGCGAGGATGGGACAGGCGGAAAACCTAGCGGGCGTTCAACTACCAATACCCACGCCTTTTTTTAGGGGAATTGCTTGTGAAAATAACGTGCGACGACGACTTAGCGAGCGGATCCCCTTAAAAAAGACATAGCGAGCAGATTCCCTTAAAACCGGTAGGAATGGATACGATTGATGACGTTGATAAATAGTGGTGAATGTTGACCTAATTTACTATCATCATGCATGGAAATGAATCATCAAGAAAAAAAATACTTCCTATTAATACACTCATAGGAAGCTTCCTAATCTCTGCTACCAAACAGTTTCTGCCCAAACAAGGAAGGAAAGTTATGGACGTGATTCGAAAGGAAACAAACGTTATGAAGATTAATTAATTTAGATTTGATCTTTAGAGATTGATTGTGATTGATTCTTTTACATAAAAACATTACTAAATAATTTGCGTCGGTATGGAAAGTTCTGATCCGTTCAGTTTTTTTCGTTGTGTGAGAGGGTGAAATGAAAATAAACCGATGAAGTGGGGGAGGCGACGAAAAAAATCTACGACGGTTAACCTACGAAAAAACCCCGGACGAAAGTGATGGGACGAAAAAAAACCTGGAAGCGAGACTACCAACTGCTCCATTAGGAGTAGAGATATATAGACACACACACACACACATTGATGAAATTAAACTGCACGGCAAATAGTTGCGCATATAGTATATATATATATATATATATATATATATATATATATACCTACTAATAAAGCAAGGTGTGTTTCACCGATTTTTTCATCCGTTCACCTTATTATTATTTTTGATTTTTTTAAGATATTCAAGGTGGTACTAAATTTTTGTCTAAACAATTAATTCACGTGTCTTACGTGTATGGGCTTCAACCCATCTGGCATGCATCTTCCGCGTCTGGGCCAGAAGCAGCTGTGGCGGCCCATGTGCGGGGTTACATGGGCTCGATCGGTCAACGCCGTACCAGATCGAGCATCGGGGCAAAAAGAATGATCGAGCATCAGGCGGCGGTAGTGCACGGCTCCGGCGGGGTTCCAGGGTGGTGAGGACGCGAGACGCGAGCAAACAAAGTCAGACGACTGTGGGCGCATCATTTCCCAACGGATCTAGGGCAGGGGCGACTTCATGGCGTGGCTCCGGAGCAAAATGCGACCAAGGCGAAGCTTCTCTGCCATGGCGGCTCAGCTGGGGTCCTCACTGGAATGGGAGAGAGAGATGAGGGAGGAGAGATATGGGAGAAGGAGGAAAGGAAGGGAGAATGCAGGAAGGAGGGCAGTGGCGGCGAAACTTCTCTGTCATGGCGGCTCGGCTGGGTTCCTGCATGGAAAGAAGGGAGAGAGAGATGGGAGAAGAAAAGGACTAGGGAGAGGAAGGAGGAAGGGAAGGGAGAAGGCATGGAAGAGGACGGCGGATCGACGTGTCGCCGGCAGTTGGGCTCGCCGGCCTGAGGCGAGAAGAAGAAGGTGGAGATGGGCTCTCCTCGCTCGGCCGCGCGTGCGTTACGAGCGGCGGCTGCTGGCTGCTACCGGCACGGGCTCCCTTTTTTAGATGAACGACGTTTTCTTTATTTCTCTCAAGTGTTTCTTCTTTTTAGGAAAAAATCTTCTTTATTTCACGGGCATGGGCTGCCATGTCCTATGACAGAGACACGTCATATCACATAATATTCTTTCTATTTGGCTGCTGGGCCAGCTTTCGGTACAATCATTTTTTTATTAATTAATAATATCATCTATCCTTAAAAAGATCAATAGTACCAGCTCGTTAATTTACACGGGATCCCACCAATTTTATATATGTCTCCAAATCTAAAAAAATCAACAAATATCTTTGATTTTTTTTAAAAAAGTGAGGGTGAGGTTAGCTATAATCTGGCAATGACCGAAATAATCAAAACAAATGGCGAGGTGTGGCTATAATCCGTGAGCTTAGTTAGTGGACGGCGTGAGGATAAGATTAGAGGTCGTGCCAACAGAGCCAATGCTTAAATTGAATGAACTATACATTAAGACATATATGCCCCAGTCAAGTATTGGATTGCTAAAATCTTAAACCATGTGTGACTTTTTTCCGTTGCAACGCACGGGCCTTTTGCTATATATATATATATATATATATATATATATATATATATATATATATATATATATATATATATATATATGTAAGTAGGATTTTCTACAATAGCTTGCCACAGAACGAGTTAAGGTTTTCGACGGGGTAAAAGTTCTCAAAAATCCTGAAACAAATACCAAACCACCACACCTATAATATAACATGATCCAACGGAGGGATTGAAAAAATATGACTACATGTGTCCTGGACAAAAAGAACAAACATTTTAATATATATTGATCCTACAGTGAGCTGAAATGTTTGTTTTTTAGCTGAGGACACATAAATACATATTTTCACCATCACACGGTTGGATCATTTTATTATATTAGAGTAATGCTCCCCTATTTATATCATATTTTTTACTTACTTTTAAACCGTCAAATGCTTAGTAAGCTTTAATTAATTCTGTGACAAGTTATGATAGACACGGTTTTAGCTATATATATGTATATATAGGGCTGGACTATTCTATTACCCCTCTCCCCTATAAGGGCCCGATCCATTTTGACCCGGTGCTGCAGTCCCCACCCGAAACAGAGAAAGCCCATCCACTCCCCAATCTTCTCGAACCACCCCACCCCGACAGCTCCGCCCCTGCTCCTACGCGCCGGCGGCAGCCTTTCTCCTTCCACGCGCCATCACCCGCCGCCCCCCTGCTCCCACGCGTCGTCGCCAGCCGCCCCCCAGCTCCCACACGCTGTCGCCCGCCGCCCCCTGCTCCCACGCGCCGCCGCCGCTCGCCGCCCCCCTGCTCCCATGCGCTGCCGCCCACCGCCCCCTGCTCCCACGCGCCGTCGCCCGTCGCCTCCCTGCTCCCACGCGCCGCCTGCGGCCTCACCGCTTCCACGCGCCGCCTCCGACCCCCTGCTTCCAACCCCCGCCGTCGGGGGCCACCCCAGCGCTGAAGAACATAAACATGGTGTACTGAACAAACATACACATTCACATAAACATGCCAGCAACCCCTCTTGCTATACTCGTGCTTGTACTTGTTTATTTTTTTGTCCGGAAAATGGTTTCTTATCCTCCTAACAAGTTTTCTCTGTCGCTGCAGCGCCCCGGTCGTTCATTGCCACCATCCTAGGTCGTTCAACATGATAGTGCCAAGCCGTTCGATGCCCCAGCTCGGGAGGTGCCCGTCACAGCTTTCCCCCCACCTCCCGTTGCATGTTAATGCTCCTTCTCTTGCATACATTCAGTTCACAAGATCATGTTCATGCATGGTCTCGCATTATAATTTTAGATCATGTTCATGCATTTGTGTTGTTTGGATTCAGTTACTCTGCTTGCACTCCCTGTTTGCATCTTAAGCTGATGGTGAGCCTTTGTCTGAATTATCAGTAAGCAATGTTGTTTGGATTCAGTTACTAAGACTGAAAAGTCGTTGAAGCTTCTATCCCCTGAGTTCTGATATTGTAGGCAATGTTGATCAAACGAGTTTAAAATTTAAATATTCTTGAATTCAGAAACACATAACCAGAGATACTAGATGCAAAACAAGCATACCTATCAGCACCTAAATACATACATGAACCCTGCCTAGTATATGTCTGATTAGCAGTCTACAGAATATCGAATTTTTTGGGTTTGATGTATCTACTAGATCAAGGCAATGCAGTAGATAGTAATACATCTCACAGTTCCTTCACGATTGCCCAAGCCATCCGGCACGCAAACTAGCTTTCCATAAATCAGCACCTGCAACAACCATAATTTCACACTTCCAGACTAATCAAACTCTTAGCCTCACCCTTGAGATTGTTCCCTGCGCAATCTGTGTATGTTGCTGCTGCATGTACCACCAGTTTGTTCATGTTGGCATGTTCCAATACCCACTGAAGAAGCCCTGTGCCTGTACTGCTTCATTCTTGCTTGGACCGAAACTAAATACATAATTTTTGCACAACACTTGCAAGCGATTAGCTGAATTTTGGTATCATCTACCTTTCCTGTACTCCATTCTGACGACATTGAAAATTCAGAAATGGTATGCAGAGAGTAATTTCTATGCAATTTATATGGAACACATGACACGACTCAACTAGTATTTCGTCCACCGTCACCATTAGCCTAGCATGCCAAACTAGCTTACATAAATAACAATGCTATTGTTAATACATACTTTCTGAACTACAAACACCATAGGGAAAGAAGAAATGATTTTATCTCTGTGATAAGTTGTTGAATGACTTCTTAAGAAGAGCAGTACTACTAAGGAAACCTTGAAAACTTCTCCCCAGCAATCTCACGAAGCGATTTTCCTACTCATCGAACAAACAACAAACATGGCAGCATGAAACTATTTTTTTCGTAATAAAAAAGGGAGGGGGTACTTCAATTGTCAGTTCCTTCATATGAAAAACACGACAAAATACCTTCAGTTTATTTCAGCAGAGCAATGCCACAAGTAGTTAAAAAACACGACAAAATACCTTCAGTTTTTTCTGTTCCTTCATGGTGTTGCATCACATAGTGTACTGAAGAACATAAACATGGTGTACTGAACAAACATACGCATTCACATAAACATGCCAGCAAACCCTCTTGCTATACTCGTACTTGTACTTGTTTATTTTCTTGTTTGGAAAATGGTTTCTTATCCTCCTAACAACTTTTCTCTGTCGCTGCAGCGCCCCGGCCGTTCATTGACACCATCCTGGGTCGTTCAACATGACAGTGCCAAGCCGTTCGATGCCCCTGCTCGGGAGGTGCCCGTCACAGCTTTCCCCACACCTCCTATTGCATGTTCATGCTCCTTCTATTGTGTACATTTTGTTCAACATCTGGTGGTTTTTCAGTTCACCATAGATGTGCATTTTCAGCTTCATCTTGCAGGTATGATCATTCTCTGGCCTGCTAATGTCTTTTGCAGTAACTTTGTACACAAAATGATATAATGTTTGTCACTCTGCGGTGAAGAAGATATCCCTATGATAATGTTTGTCACTCTGATAGGTTCGCTCCATCTCTTGGAGCTGAATGGCTGACCATTTTTGGTCAAATTTGGCAATTGTTAACTTACGAACCTACCGACTCGGGTGTTCATTTCATTGGTCAATTGCTAGATTTAGGCTTTGAGATTGCTGAGACAATAATCCATGGATCAGTCTTCCAATGGATATAGTTCCTCCCAAAAAAGCACTAAAGGAGGTTAAAAAGCATGGTTCTGCTTGCTTGTGTCATTTTTCCCTTCATCGACAGAAAAACTAGTTCAACTACAAAAGAATACATCAGTTCAAATGTCAGTAAAATATCAGTTCAAAAAATAAATAAAAACAACTTAAGTATACGCCATCATGGAGCGCTTGCCTTCAAGATTTATCTCTTGTTCTTGTTTTCCCTTTCCAGGTTTACGTTCTAGCATACCTTTTTTTCTTATCAATTACTCCCTCCGTAAAAAAATATAAGAGCGTTTAGATTGCTACTTTAGTGAACTAAATGATATTATATTTCTTTATAGAGGGGAATACCTCATCTATCCTTCCTTGTAGATGGAGATGTGTATATGTATACATGTGTTATGGAGAGAGAAGAACTTATCTGGTGGTGTGTGTGTGGGCTGCTGCATCCTCGTCCGGCCGCTCTAGTCCACACTCTCAGTACAACTTCTCTATGACCTCATGTTCACAAATCTTGTAGTACATTTTTTTAATCAAAATCTTGTAGTACTATGTAAAGCAAGTGTGGCCAACACATACTTTAGAAGTGATGCTAAAAACTGAGATGTCAAATTTAACATTCTATTATTTTCTTTTAGTTTTGGTGTCTGAATTTGTGGATATGTGAGCAGGCCCCAATATAGAGGTAGGCCTTGTCACTGCAAATTTATTATGCACCTGATCCAAATTCTTCTGATGTTCTGGGCCTCTGGGGCATGGGTCCAATATATTAGTTTCTATGCTCCACTGGTTCTCTCCACCACGAGCCCCAGCGTGGATCACCCTCAGCGGCCAAATCCAGGCGCGCCCAGTCACTGCTCGTGAACCCCGCCTCCATCAGCTCCACTTCACCGGAGCCGTCAGTGCGCAGGAGTAGGGGTAGAAGGTTCTGGTCAGAGTTCGGACTATACCAAATGTCCAAATTACATGGTGTGGTCTTCTGTTCTTTCTGTTCATTTCAAGGTAACTGTAGCTGAACTTGTGTTGTGTTGATACTGAACTTGTGTTTTGGCTGATTCTAAACTGATGCGTATCGAACATTGGTGTTTAAACAATTCTTGGTCCATTGACTGTTTGAACTTGCGACCTTACTGCCTTGAACTATGGTCTAAAAAAACTGAACTCATGCAGGTACTTGGTGGTGCAGACTTGGTAGCGGTGATATTTTGGTTCGCTTAAGAGTTCACAAATGAAGATTTCGAACAACAATCTCTAAATATTTTCTTGATCACTAAACAAGACCAATTTTAGCATGTTTCCTGAAATATTTTAGCATGTTTTATGTTTCCATCTACAAGTTCACACACTACTGTCTCGGACGTTCAAACATTTTTTCCCCTGATGTTCAGATATTATCTAGGAGGAATACATGTTGTAACTTCGAGAGAAAACATTCATGTTGATTACTCCCGTCAAGTGTAAAATTTTGCCAATATACAATCTATAAGTTCAATATCCAGTACATTAGTTTAGTAGTTGGTACTAACTACTCCAGTTTTTTTCTTGATGTACCTGTGGTGTCTAGTTTTTCTTTCAGTTCAATTTCTAAATTTCAGCCAGTTCAATTCGTATGGTAGCTCCAATTTAGTCAACGTGGTTAATTGTTGGCTGGTGTGTGTGCAGGGTACCGTGATATTGAGTAGGCGCGAAGTGTATCACTCCAGCATGCCATGCTCCAGTGCATGTCAACGTCTTCTCCACTGCAACGGAAGCTGCAGATTTTGCTCCGCTCTACTTGCCTTGCTAGTGTTTGCTTTAATGCCTCAATGGTGCATTGTGCATCTTTTGCACTCTGAAGACAGAGCTTGATTAGTCTGTTTCTACTATTAGTTCATGCAAACCTTGTTATATGATGTCTTCTTTTTCATTGTTACTCGATGTCTCATTTTCCTGTTTTCTGTTATTTTTTTCTAGGGAAGGTTCTTGTAATTATAGTTCTTTGATTGTATGATGCAACCGCTTACTCGATGTCATTGTCATTGTTCTTGTAGTTGCATATATGGAAGTGTGTGCTTGGTTTGGTTCCATTTATCTTTCTCTCATGCCTGCCCTTTTGATCTTATAGGAATTGAGGCTTCGCCAAGGAACAAGACTGGTAACTAGCGCAAATGAGACCATGTCGAGAGGTGGCACTGCTAGACTTGTTGATGTGTAGTTATGGCATAAAAAAGATGGGAAAAATGGTGTCTTGTATGATTCCATAAGGTGTACGTAGCAAATCTTCCCATGTGGATCAGTACAACTTATGTACGGCCTTGAGTTCACAAATCTTATAGTAATCTTTGTAGCTCTTCGTAAAACTTCGTAAAGCAAGATTGGCCCTTTTTTGTGAGCAACAATTCAAACGGAAATCTGTTGTATCAGCTCTTGTGATAGATGGAAGAAAGTTCACTAGCCAAAAGGTTAAAGAAGTCTACCTAATAATTTGCAAATCTTAAAGATAATGATCAGTTTGACTTAAAAAATGGTTTGCATTAAAAACAAATGATCAGATCAAATTAAAAATAATGATCAGTTCGAATTAAAAAATATAAATTAAAAACAATGATCAATTTGGATTAAAAATAAATAAATGATCAGTTCAAACAAGAAACAATTATCAGTTTGAATTAAAAATAAGAAAGAAAAAATCGTTCCAAAAAATAGAAATGCGGAAGCGTGAAGTGCAAATAATGACATGTCTGATGTTTCAACAACGACTGAATGCAAAAAATCCAGGAAATTCAATAAACCCACAAAAACTCATATGTAAAAGTTCAAGTCACAAAGCGAGAGAAGTACAAAACACCGTTGCAAAAAAAGAGTTAAAAAAATAAACACACAAAACATTTTCTTTTTGAAAAAATATCATTCAGTTCAACGATATAAACCATACAAGTTCAAGGATGATGATAACATAAGCCATTGAAAAGTATGAGGATAACCATACTGAAAAAACAGAATAAAGTCCAATCTGTGAAAATAGCTCAGTACACACACATAGATCAATACAAACTATCTAGTACCGTAAGTACCATAAATTAAAAAATAAATAATAAAAATTGCATCAAATCTGACTCAAGAGACAATATATTTGCAAAGAAAAAAAAATTGTAGCAGTATAAGTTTGGAGGAAAAAAGCAATTTCATAAATGGAAAAAACCAGAAGTTCACAACTACAAAAGTCGTATGTTCAAACATGACGTCTCAGATAAGTTTGGGAAAAAGCTCAAACAAAATAAAAACCCACAAAAATTCAAATGGTAAAAGTTCAAGTCGCAAAATGTGAGAAGTCCAAAACATCGTTGTAAAAAAATGAGTTGAAAAAAAGAAACACACAAAATATTTTCTTTTAAAAAAGCATCATTCAGTTCAATGATATAAACTCTGCAAGTTCGAGGACTATGATACAGTAAATCATTGAAAAGTTACGCGAAAAAGCCGTACAAAAAAAAGAGTAAAGTCTAGTCTGCGAAAACACACTCAGTACAAACCCATACACGGACATCGGTTCAAGCACTTTTTTCCGGAACCATTCAAAATTACTCTGTAAAAAATATCTCCTCAGTACAAACACACAGAGAGATCAGTACGAGTACTCTGTTTTTTCTGACGGGAAAACAACACGAAGGGTCTCACCGTATTTCAAATTAGTCTTCATCAGTTGCGAATTGAAGAAAACGTTCAAAAATGACTAAGATCCACATTCTCAATAGCTTTGCGTAGACCTTAAACTAAAATCTTTGGCCTCTTTGAATTTCGCATTTGACAATTCTTTGTGAAATTTTGTTGCACACCTACCGCAAAAGTTTCCTAAAATATGAGCTGCCATTTTATAGCTCGTATGGTGCTTAGTCTCATGTCAAAATACAGTAGTAAGTAACTATCGTTAGCGCTAGATCAAATACTACTATAGTAGCTCCACCAGCAACAACATACTGCAGGATAATTAATTAGCCACGTAATCTCCTCAGCTCCACCGGCGACTGAGGTATATGAGTATATCTATGAATGAAACGCCTATGGCTTACATTGCTTTGCATAAAGTCAAAGCTTGAACCTAAAAAATTCTCACTGTACGCTCCTAGTCAACTTCGGATGAGTCCAGGTCTAGCTCCATACAGAGCGCTTTGAAAAGGATCTGCTTCTGGAGTAGTAGGCCTGCCTGCCAATCCTCCCTCCCAGATCAATATTCATCGCTGCCATCACGGCTGAACAAATCAAAGAATGTTCAAACTAAGAGCCACAATTCATTCGATCCCCAGCCTCTAGTGTCGGATCAGATCCCATCGATCGCCCGCACCGTGTTGAAAGCAAGAAATCCTTCCGCGGCCAGTCAAAGCTTGTTGGATTCGATTGATTCGACGAGTCGCAACAAAAAGACAGGGCGATTCGATTCGTTTCGTTTCAAGGCGCAAACACGAAGCAGCAGAGCCTCTCGCCGGCCCGACCGCCCCCTCCCGCTCCGACGGGACCCGCCACCGCCCTCTGCCTTTCCCTTCCTAAGATGGTAAGGCAAACGAAATCAGTGGAGTGGTCACTCAATCCTTTCGACTTGCAGGTGGTAGCGGCTCCGTCTGTGCTGCTGGCGCTGAGGTGGACGCCGGCGCCACGCGTGGTCGCCGTCTTTTCCGGCCAGCTCCGCGCGTGCACTTGGGGCGGGTTGCGCCCTCTATGGCCGGAGCTCGCCGCTGCCCCTCCTCGCCCCGGCGCCGCTCGCTGCAGGCCACCTCTGCTCCAGCCTCGCGCATGTACGCACCCACGCCACACTTCTCTCCACCATACAAGCTCCAGCAGCAGCTCCGTCGCCGTCGCCCGCGCCCCGGCGGCCATCGCCGCGCCTAGGGTAGGGCCTGGGTTGCCGGGAGGGCTCGGCCAGAAGCAGCTCGGTCGACGGCTGAGTGGCCGGCTGAACGGGGAGAGAGCAGGAGGGGGCTCTTATTTGCACTTTTAATGCAAAACGATCAGTTCAACAAAATGACAGAATCAGCACAACCGATCGAATTCATCAGTTCAAAAAGGGTAACAGAATAATATTCTGTTACGCGTAACAGAATAGCCCAGATGTGTGTGTGTGTGTCTATATATACAGACGGTCTATTCTGCTAATATTAGCAGAATAACTATTCTGCACACCACTTCCGCACTGGACAAGTGCACTGCATCTTCTTGACGACGAGCACTGCAATATAGACTAGTGAACTTCGCGTCGGAAAAAACTGCACGCAGTGTTTTTTCTGTACTGTTTTCGCTCTAATTTTTTGATTGTTTATCGGAACGAGGCGTATAATATACCGTTGAAAAGATGTGGATTAGGCGCAACTTCGCTATGTTGAACACTTTTCGAGATTCCTCGCGGTTTAAGAGCAGTTTCAAAAACGGCGCGGCGAATGACGAGTGGCAGCGAACGTATTTTCGTGATTTTTATAAACGGCTTGTCAGAATGAAGCAAATGATACGCCATTGGATAGATATCATCGAGGCGCATCTTTTTGATATATAAATCTTTCTCTAATTCATTACGGTTTAAGAGCAGTTTCAAATTTCCTAAATCGCGGAATTCTGTTTTTCAAATTTTTTCAAATTTTCGGTACTGTTTTTGCTCTAGTTTTTGAACCGTTTGTCGAAACGAGGCGTATAATACATCGTTGGTAAGCTATGGATAAGGCGCAACTTTCATATGTAGGAATTGTTTTGAGATTCCTTACGGTTTTAAGTTAATTTTGAAAATCGTGCGGCGGAGGACGAGTGGCAGCGGCCGTTTTTTTTTAAAAAAAATTTACAAACCGGTTGTTGAAATGATTCAAATGATATGCCGTTGGAAAGATATCGACGAGACGCAACTTTTTCATGTAGAACACACGTTCTAATTCCTTACGGTTTAAGAGCAGTTTTAAAATTAGCAAAAAGCGGACACTCTGTTTTTTCGTGACACCAAAATCGTCGTCGGACAGAAGAACGCACTGCTTCAAACTGAAAACCGCACTGCAACAGACAGTCAAGTGAACTTCATGATTTCTTTTTGTCGAACATAAACTTTCTCGCACAAGTTTTTGTTGTCTTTTTTTCAACTTTTTTCCGAACAAGAGTGGACCACAACACTTCCCAAAGTGAACCATAACACTACCAAAAGTGAACCTCATGAGTACTTGTTGTCTTTTTATACTTATTAATTTTTTACGCGCGTTGACTAAGCGAGTGGACCTTCCACCGGACAAAAGAATGCACTGCTTCAAACGGAAAACCGCACTACAGTAGGCAGTCAAGTGAACTTTATGATTTCTTTTGGTCGGACATAAACTTTCTCGCAAAAGTTTTTGTTGTCTTTTGTCAACTTTTTTTTGAACAAGAGTGGACCGCAACACTCCTGAAAATGAACCGCAACACTACCAAAAATGAACCTCATGAGTTTTGTTGTCTTTTTTTCATACTTATTAAATTTTTACGTGCGTTGACCAAGCTAGTGGACCTTAGGGACTAAGAGAGTGGACTACACCTAATATGGAAGCGAGCTTCTTTTTTGAGATGTTTTTGTTCTATGTTTACCAAGTGGACAACAAAGGAGTTTCATAGCGAACCACAACAGAGAACAAAGTGAGCTTCAAAAGATACACATCTATCTGATTGCTATACATAGCTACACACATATACATAATCTGCACTCTCCACCAGCCGATATGCACAAAAATTTGTGGGCTACTTGCATCAAGACAAAACTGCAGCCTCCGCGAAGACAAACCACACAATCGCAGTAGTAAACTGTAGTTGTTACAATGAGCTAATGAAGTGCAATTTTCAATAACAACAAAATTGAGTTATGGGGCATCCAATAGAACCAATCACTTCATTTTTTTCCCTGCAAAAGTGAGTAAAATGAACCTCAATAGCAAACCTTAGCAGACTTCATTTGCAACTTTTTTCTTTCTTCAGAAATCACAAAGTTAGTGAAGTGTATAAGAGCACTTCAATGGCACACCAGGCATACTGCACAGTGGGAGGCCAAGAGCTTTTGAATCCCAGCCGAACAAGAGCTACCTAATTGCTCATCTCTCGTGCTCCTCCCACATGCCGAGGTGGCACCGGCGTGGCAGGGGATGACCGCTCCACACCACCGCATCGGAGAGGCAAAAACGAACTGCATGGGGGAACCATCAAACTTCACAGGCGACAAGTCCCAAATCGCTGGTGGGAGAGAAGCAACCAGATCGGCGAAAGAAAATAGCAGCGGCGCGGCTGCATCAGGCTTTTCTCGGTGGTGTACGAGCAGGGGGATGGATCCCTGTCGATGGCGCAGGGGCGACCGCCATTGTTGGGGGAGGCCGCCGGGCGCCCGGATGTAGGCGACACTTGATCCGTGGAGTCCGGTGGATCTGGTCAGAGGAGGGAGCGGGCGGGCGATGCTTGGCTAAGGAGGTGGGGCGGTCCGCGTCAGGGAATTGCACGGGGGCGTCAACTGCACAGCCACGTGCGCCCGGCACACTGCAAGGCCGAGGACGCATGGACTGCAAGGGAAGGAGGGCAGCTCGTCGGGGGCAGAGAGGGAAGGCCTGAGATCTGCCGGTTCGGTACCACGCCGGTGGAGGCCCTCGTCGTCGGCGGCCACGGAAGTGCAGTCCGCCGCCGCACATGTTGCTGCGGTTGGTGGGGGAGGCTGGGAGGCATGGGGAAGCAGTCCGGTACGGCTCTCACAGGAGTCCGGTGGAGACCGATGGTGGCATCGGCCGGATGCACTATCGGTGCCTCGTTGGAGCCCAGCCGGATCTGAGGCAGAGCGGCCGCCCGGATCTGAAGTGGGGGTCGGGGATGAGGGGTAGGTGGTGGGCTGGTGGCGCAGGAGGGGGAGGGAGGTTGTGGTGCAGGAGGTAACCGGTGGGTAGAGAGGTAGGGGTGTGGGACGTGGGCGAGATCCACGCCGGCCGGGATGGCCAGAGGTGATGGGGCACGTGAAGGGGGTGGGTGGTTGGGGGTGGACCTGGGGTTTGACCGCGGGAGGGTGGCATCGGTGATCCATGCCAGCAGCCGCACGGGGCTCCTGGGGCCGGCGTGCCCACATCGCCTGGCTCCCGCGACGGTGGCCTCCATGGATGGGGTGGAGGTGGGATGGGATGGTTGCAGGGGCGGCGCGCCGTTGGGTGGGTGGGTGGGCTGTCGTGGGGAGGAGAAAGCGGCGGCCACGGAAGTGCAGTTTGCCGCCGCACATGTTGCTGCGGTTGGTGGGGAAGGCTGGGAGGCATGGGGAAGCAGTCCGGTGCGGCTCTCACAGGAGTCCGGTGGAGACCGATGGTGGCATCGGCCGGATGCACTGTCGGTGCCTCGTTGGAGCCCAGCCGGATCTGAGGCAGAGCGGCCGCCCGGATCTGAAGTGGGGGTCGGGGATGAGGGGTAGGTGGTGGGCTGGTGGCGCAGGAGGGGGATGGAGGTTGTGGTGCAGGAGGTAACCGGTGGGTAGAGAGGTAGGGGCGTGGGATGTGGGCGAGATCCACGCCGGCCGAGATGGCCAGAGGTGATGGGGCACGGGAAGGGGGTGGGTGGTTGGGGGTGGACCTGGGGTTTGACCGCGGGAGGGTGGCATCGGTGATCCATGCCAGCAGCCGCACGAGGCTCCTAGGGCCGGCGTGCCCACATCGCCTGGCTCCCGCGACGGTGGCCTCCATGGATGGGGTGGAGGTGGGATGGGATGGTTGCAGGGGGCGGCGCGCCGTTGGGTGGGTGGGTGGGCTGTCGTGGGGAGGAGAAAGCATGACGGGAGGAGTTTTGACGTGGGTGGGTGGGGGTGCTCCTTTTTCTGCTTGTGTTGCGGCTCGGTTGACTCGATCGGGTGTTAGCAGAATAAGGATTTGGTGTGCAGAATAAGACTCTAGAGAGTGTTATCACAATAGACCCACCCTACACACACACACACACACACACACACACACACACACACACACACACATAAACACTATTCTGATCACGGGATCAGAATAATATTCTGATCACAACATGAACTTCCCGAGTAACGCGCCTGACCTTCCTCGAGTACTAAGTTGAATTTCAGCTAAAATGTTTCCAAATAGGGTTTTCCATATACCGTTGGAAAGCTATGGACACCAATATCATGACCCAAGTTAAATTTTTGGCAAAATGTAAGCGGTTTAAGAGCAGTTTTAAAAACCGTTTTTTCTTTATACAAAAAATGTGAATCGTATTTTCGATCGCATTTCTAAACCGTTTATCGGAATGAGGTAAATAATGTAGTGTTGGAAAGCTACTACAAAACCGCTCCTTCGACATGTTGAAAGTTTTCTCTAATTCCCTATGGATAAAGAGTAATTTTGAAAATCATAAAATTTTGCAAACCGAACAGCCGAGTTTGTATTTTCAATGTAATTTCTAAACGGCTAATCCATTTGAGGCAAATGATATGGCATTGGAAAGCTTCTGAAAATGTGCTACTCTTTTATGTTAAAAGTTTTTTCCAATTTGGAACGGTTTAAAAGTAATTCGCAAAACTGTACAAGTTCCACCGAGTTTGTATTTTCAAGCTAAGTTTTTAACCGTACGTCCGAATGTAACAAATGATACGGCGTTGAAAAGCTTGAGCAAATGCAAAATTTTCTTGTATATATTGTTTCTCCTAATTCCTTACAGTTTTAAGTCAAATTGGAAAATGGCTAAAAATGTGTTTTTGGCATAATTTCTACATACTTTATCGGAATGGGGCAAATAATATACCGCTGAAAAGCTACGGAAAATGCGAAACTTTCTCATGTTGATGGTTTTCTCTGATTATTAGCCGGTTTCAAGTAATTGCGAAAATGGCGAGATCATTCGTTCTGCCTTTATCGCGAAACTGATTCTTAAAAAATGCTCCGCGTGAAGAACCTGAACTTCTCGGCGCATGTACTTGAACTTCACGCTGTTTTTCACGTGTTTTTTTTGCCCGTATATCTCTATTCACTGCTCCTAGCTCTCCATCACTCACCGGAATTGAGCAAGTGATATACCGATGGAAAGCTGCTGTAAACACGCAACTTTCCCGTGTTGATCATTTTTTCATACTCGCAACGATTTTAAAAGTTTTTCATCTGAAATTCATTCAGCGTAGTAGTTGAACTTCATGCTGTTTTCACGTAAAACTTCTGTGACATATTTTTGTTTGTACACGCGCCTAAACTTCCCTTTGTACGAACCCAACCTTCGGGCTATCTTTGCAACCGTGGCTTCCCCCGCGAATTATTCTGGTTAGTAGTGTTTTATATGATGTTAGTGTAATCTAGAAACGTTTTTTAGCAACTAAATACCAGTTTTAAATAGAAATCTCGCTCGCTGACGGATTTTTCTCTCGGGTCGTGATGAAATTACGTTTTTTGCAATTTTATTGCCTGAGTTGTTCGACCTGAACTTCCCCTAGTGCTAGGTTGAACTTCCGTCAACATTGCCCAAATGGGGCTTGCGATATACCGTTGGAAAGCTATGAACACCAATATCATGACCCAACTTAAAATTTTGGCAAAATGTAAGTGGCTTAGGAGCAGTTTTGAAAACCATTTTTTCTTCATACAAAAAACATGAATCGTATTTTTGATCGCATTTCTAAACCGTTTATCGGAATGAGGCAAATAATATGGCATTGGAAAGCTGCTGTAAAACCACTCCTTCCACATGCTGAAAGTTTTTTCTAATTCCCTATGGTTAAAGAGTAATGTGGAAAATCGTAAAATTTCGCAAACCGAACAACCGAGTTCGTATTTTTGTTGCCATTTCTAAACGCCTAATCCAACCGAGACAAATGATATGACGTTGGAAAGATTATGAAAATGCGCTTTTTCTCATGTTGAAAGTTTTTTCTAATTTTGAATGGTTTAAGAGTAATTTAGAAAACGGTACAAGTTCTACCAAGTTTGTATTTTCGATCTATTTTTTTAAGCATACATCCGAATGTAGCAAATGATATGGCGTTGGGAGGTCTGAACAAATGCAAAACTTTTTGGTATATATTGTTTCTTCAAATTCATTATGGTTTTACATTGATTCTGAAAATGGCTAAACACGTATTTTCATCGTAATTTCTACAAACTTCATTGGAACGGGGCAAATAATATACTGTTGAAAAGTTACGAAAAATGCGAAACTTTTTCATGTTGATGGTTTTCTCGGAATCACATCCATTTTCAAGTAATCTCAGAAACGGCGAGATTACTCGTTCTGCCTTTATCGCGAAACAGATTCGTCGAAAATGCACCGCGTGAAGTACTTGAACTTCTATGGCAGTTTTGCTTGAACTTCACTCTGTTTTTCACATTGTTTTTTTTGCTTGTAGCTCTTCATTCACTCACCGAAATTAAGCAAGTGATATACCGATGGAAAGCTGCTATAAACACGCAACTTTTTCGTGTTGATCATTTTTTCATACTCACGACGGTTTTAAAAGTTTTTCTTGTGAAATTCATTCAGTGTAGCAGTTGAACTTCCTCCTGTTTTCACGTTGGACTTCTGTGACATATTTTTGTTTGTAATTTTCCCATCCATTTTCGTCAGTGTTACACAAATGATATTCTTTTTGTACAAACCTCTCTCACAATATTTTTTTAACTTTCTCCGACCGAGGACTTGAACTTACGCAAATGATATTCTTGCCGTTTTGAAGTAAATTAGAAAACGACGAGATCATGATTTCTGCCTTCATCGTGAATGGAAATGCATTGCGTGAAGTAGTTGAACTTCTCGGGCATGTCTATTTGAACTTCACTCTGTTTCACTTTATTACATTTTTCTTATATGAAATACACACCATGTAGTACGTGGACTTCCGGTTGTTATCACTTTGAACTTCTCTCTGGTTTGAGAGAATTATTTTAAAACACAAAAAACAACATTTTTAATGTATTTTTGGAGATCTAAATACACGACGAACCTCTCTCACAAGAATTTTTTAAACTTTTCCTCGCCGAGCACTTGAACTTCTAGCAACCATTTTTTTCCGTTTATGAGTTGTTTTTAAAATTGCAAAAAATGGCGTTGTGTTTTTATTTTTTGAACAGGTAAATCCTAGGTTTTAATAAGCTCTGAACTTCTCTGTTATTTCAATTTGAACTTCACCTTTTTATATTTTGAGTAAAGAATTGTATTCGATTTTTATACGGAAAAAATCGAACATGGAAATACAAGGTGAACCTCTCTTGCAAGAATTTTTGAACTCCCCAGGAAAGAGCCCTTGAACTTCTTTCAACAAACTTTTTAAACTTTTATTTTTCTATACTTTTATTCTCACCTGAAATGCATTCCTTGCAGTACTTGAACTTCTCGTTGTTTTCACTATGAACTTTTGTCGCATTTTATTGTATACGTCAAATTACACGCAATTGAAGGTCGGACATCATATTTGCCATTTTAAACATGTAATTGGAGGTTGGACGCCCCGCAATATAAATTCTGAACCGTGCACGGAGGTGCAGGTGAACTTCTTGAAACAAATCTGAGTTTTTTATATACTTCGAACTTCTCTGTTATTTTGAATTGAACTTCTTAGTCTTATTCTTAGAAAAAATATGTTTTCAAATAAGCATCAAACATTTGAACCTCACACATTTATTTTTCCTAGAAATGAATAGAATTTGAGTTTTCCGTAAATATCAAACTACTCCTTTTATTTTAATCGGAACTCATTTAATTTTATTCTTTAGTAACGGTGAACTTAATTTTATTTTTCCTAGAAATGAAAATAATTTAATTTTATTTTAATCAAACTACTTTCTTTTTTATAAATATTGAACTTCTCTATTTTTATTATTCGGACTTCTTGGTTTATTTGAAATACTTTCTTTTTCCATTTGAACATCTAAATACACGGTGAACCTCTTTCAAAAGAATTTTTGAACTTTCCCAGGCCGAGCACTTGAACTTCTAGCAACAAAACTTTTAGACTTTGCCTTTTTATTGTATTTTTCTCATATGAAACACGCACCATGCAGTACGTGAACTTCCAGCAGTTATCACATTGGACTTCTCTTTATTTTTCTTTAGTAATGGAAAATATCTGAGTTTTTATAGACATCGACCCGCTCTAACTTTTTACAAAATAAAATTATAGTTTTTTCCAGTTTCTATGATTTTTTTGTCTCGCGACATTTTTAGACATTTTTTTGTTGTCAGTGAAATGGCCTAGACGGTCCTTTTTTCATTGATGAATTTATTCAATATATGGTACACGTGAACTTATGAATATCTAAAACATGAACTTCACATTTATATCTAAAACATGAATTTCTAAAACATAACGGTTAAGCTTTTGTTTCGAACAACATGCACCATTTTGTATTAACCGTTCTTCATAATAGGAATATTTATACACCTTTTGAAAAGTTGTTGAATAGGAGAAACTTTTTAATGTAGAGCATTTTTGTTTCAAATTGGCAATGGATTGAGAGAATTATTTTAATTCGCACACAAAAAAGATTTTTTTTTGTGTTTTTGCACATGTAAATACACAGTGAACCTCTCTCACATGTTATTTTGAACTCCCCCGGGGCGACCACTTGAACTTCTAGCAACAAATTTTTTTGAGTTTTTCTTTTTATTTTTTTCTCTCATGAAACACATACCATGCAGTACGTGAACTTCGGGCTATTATCAATTTGAACTTCTCTATGTTTCGCTTTTAGTAAGGGAATTTTTTAGTTTTTTATAGACATCTAACCGCTCTAATTTTTTATTTGAACTTCTTTTGTGTATGTTTCTAAATGTGAAAATTGGAATTTTGTTAGAAACTTCAAACTTCTTCATTATTTCGAATTGAACTTATTGGTTTTATTCTTTAGTAAACGAAAAAAATCTCATTTTTCAAATAAATATCAAACTGCTCCACTCTTTTCAAATCGAACATCTTGATTTTATTCTCTATGAACGAGAGAACCTAAGTTTTATTATATACATTAAACTACTCCCTTTTCTAAATTGAACTTCTTAATTTCAATCTTTAGTATTGGGGAAAATATGAGTTTTTTATAAACATCAAACAACTTCATTTTTTAATTACGAATTCCTTGTGTTGTTCATTAGTAACACGAAAAGTCCTAGTTATGTAATAAATATCGAACTACTCAATTATTTAAAGTTGAACTTCTAGGTCTTATTTTTAAAAGAGGGAAATATTTTTTATAAACTTTTTGAACTGCTCATTTTTTTCAATTTGACCTTCTTGGTATTGTAATAAACATTGAACTTCCCCATTATTTAAATTTGAACCTCTAGGTTTCTTTGTAGAACAGGGAAATTCCATTTTTTCTCTATATAATTTTGAGCTACTATATTTTTGATTTTGGCCTTCTAGGGTCATTCTTTTAGTAACTGAAAAAAAATCCTAATGTAGTAATAAGCATTGAACCATGGAAATTCAGGGGCAAGTTGGCATCAGAGCATGGAAATGCAGGGGCTACGACGAGCTATGCAGAGGCCGCCTGGAGGCTAGGAGAACTTCAGGAGAAGCACAAAAATACCATTGAACGGCCTGGGGATGTGTCCTTGAACGGCCCAAGGAGGCGGCGTTGAACAGTTTTGGCGATGCGGCGGTGGAGCCCCACCGAGAGGAGGCTGCGTCATCGAGGGGCGAGCCTCGCGATGGGCGACCGAGAGGAGGCGGATTCCGATGGGCGACTGAAATTGACTTTCTTTTGGTTTTATTCCTTTTTCTCTGTGAGTTTTAGTGTTATCCTTTTTCTTGAACTTTTTCACAACACTCATGCATGAACTTCTCTGTTCGTCACTCCTGACCTTCTGAATTTCTTTTTTTTCCTTATGCGTGAAATTTCATGGGACATTCCTTGAGCATTTGTTTATTTCTCACACTAAGACGCATACACTTTTTGTCTTGTGTTTGCACAAAAGAAGCTATTACTTGTGTTCTGATTAAGAAAGCTAGTGAATTTCTCCACCACACACATATTTTTTTGAACCTCAACCTCACCACCACACACGATTTCTGAACCTCAACCTCACCACCACACACATGCATACATGCTCCTTCTCTCCATTATATTTTTGACCTTTGTGCGCACAAACATCCTTTGTCAGAACATGAAAAGAGCATAATAAAGCTTCACTATGCAGCGACATCGAACTAAAGCGACTGTCCAGGCTGAACTTCTCTGTATATATATGGTATTTTTGAAAAATGGGCTGAATGGAGCCCGTCCTCCATATGATGTTCTCCACTGTATCAATTTTGTACGTATAACAAGGTGAGTACTATAGGAAAACATGAGTTCTGTACATGTATCGAAGAGAAGTACTACAAGGAGTAACAACCAAGATTCCTATATAATGCACACAAGTTCACATTAATATATTTGTAGTCGTTTATCAAAAAAAATGTAGTCTGTTTTATTTTGTTGATGTTGGATTTGGTCAATACCAAGATGGTGGGTGTGTTTTCCCAATACAGTTCCTTCAGAAGTTCAGATTTTCCAAACTGAAGACCAAAATCATCCTCCATGTACAGGGGTGCGGCCGGGTGATCAGCGGAGCATGATCACACACCGCCTTCTGATGGTCGACTACTCATTCCAGGCATGGGGCGAGGGGCACTACCAGGAGGAGGAGGTGGTGGCGGCGAGGAGTACTAAAGGAGACAAGATTCAAAATTCAGAACATGTTGCATCTGCACACACACACACACAAAAATCAAACAGATGGATAGAGAGATTCAGACTATATAGAATTATGGTGGAGTATGCATAGGGTTCCAATTGCTTCTAAACTTCAACTTTAAATTCATTATTTGTTGTAATAAATTGAGAGGATTTATGTGAGTAGTACGAGCACCTGCTAAAATCGTTACTGAAAAACACCACTGGTTCGTGTAGCAACCTAATGGGTTGCAACGCAGGCACACAAACTAGCTAAGTGGAGATGACCAGTAGGTGTTGTGGTGTGCAGGATCAACTACAAAAACGAGCAGGTGGCCATATCCTCCCCTCGCCAAGAACTTGACCAGCCGCAAAGGTGTCTGGAGCGCACAGGGAAGATGTTGGCCCTGGAGCAGTCCAAGTTATGATGCGGCGGCAGGATGCCTCAGCGTTCGTCCTCAGAGGCTGGGGAAGGACAGGGCGACGAACGCGCGGGGGACGAGGTAGCAAGCTAGGCAGCAGATCACAGGGGCTGTGATGAACGGTGGCTAGGGCACGAGCGGCCAGTCGCCCGCATGGAGGAGGGTTGCCCCAAGGAAGTAGCGCGTACGGGCTGCGGCAGCGCCAGGGGGCAGTCCATGGTGGCGTCCAGACGCCGTTCGCGGCGGCAGCCGGTGACACAGAGGTAACCGGAGCAGCATCGCCTCCCCCGTGTGAGCCAGGGGTGGATTGCAGCAGTAGCTAGCGAAGGACTGCAGCGGTAGCTTGCGGCAGCGGACGGTGACGGCGCCAAGGAAGGAGGCGGCGGCGATGACGGCGGCGTGATCCGTGGAGGGTGACGGCGGCGGCGGCCCAATCCGGGGTGGGAAGCTGGGGCGGCAGCACGATCTAGGGCGGTGGCGACTCGGCGGCCAGTTCCTGAGGCGGGGGCGGGGCGGCGGCCGGCTCCCAGGGCGGGGGCGGGCCGGCGCCGGCGACGATTGGTGCCTGGATCAGAGAAGGAGTGGGGGTGTGGGAGGTTGTTGTTGGATCGGGGAGGTAGTGGTTGCGTGGGGAGATACAGTAGTGGTGGATTCGGGAGTTCCGAAACAGCCCAATCACCCTATATAAGGCGCGCTGTGATCGGAATAGTTATTCTAATCCCAGGATTAGAATAGTGTCACTCTATATATATATATATATATATATATATATATATATATATATATATATTTGGTCTATTCTGTTACGCGTAACAGAATATTATTCTGTTACCCTGTTTGAACTGACGGTTTTAGGTGGTTGTACTGATGTTTTCGAAGTGGTTGAACTGATGCTTTCAGTTGTGTTTAACAGATTGTCTTCTTTAATTCAAAAACTTTTTGTAATTTTTTGTCGGAACGGGGCGTCTAATATATCGTTGGAAAGCTCTTGACAATCATATTTCAAGTATATTGAACGTTTTTGCAAAATTATTATGGTTTAAGAGCAGTTTTGAAAAACCGTTTTTTTCAAAATCAAAAATGTGAATCGTATTTTGGACTCAATTTTTAAACAGTTTGTCAGAATTGATCAAATAAGATGGCGTTGGAAATCTGGTGAAAATCCACATCTTCCATATATGTATTGTTTCTTCTAATTCTATATGATTTAAAAGTAATTTGAAAAACGGTGAAATTCTGGGTGAAACGTATTTTCGTGATTTTTTGCAAATGGTTTGGTGGATTGACGCAAATGATACGGCGTTGGAAAGCTATGGAAAATGCGCAACCTTTTTGTATAGAATTGTTTTTCTAATTCCTTACGGTTTAAAAACTAATTCGAATATGGTCAAATTTAATTTTGAACGCGATTTTTTTAAAAAGTTTGTCGAAATATGGCAAATAATATACCGTTGGATAGCTATCAAAAATGCGAAACTTAGTCATGTTGAACGTTTTCTCTACTTCGTAACCGTTTAAGAGTAATTTTGAATACGGCATGACGGATCCTGTTGTTTTCTCGTCTGAAAAACAGAGTAGTCGTACTGATATATGTGTATGTTTGTACTGAGCTATTTTTTGTAGAATAATTTTGAATGGTTCCGAAAAAGGGTACTTGTACTAATGCTTGCATGGGTTTGTACTAAGCATGTTTTCACTAACTAGAGTTTGCTCTGTCTTTGGGGTAATATTTTTCTCATAAGTTTTCATTGGGTTACTATATCGTCGCCCTTGTACTTGTATGGTTTGTATCATCGAACTAAATGATATTTTATTCAAAAAGAAAATGTGTTTGTTTTGTTTCTTTTTTTAACTCAACATTTTTTTGACAATGTTGTTCTGAACTTCTCTCATTTTACGACTTGTACTGAGGTACTTACTAAGCAGGATTTTCATGGAATTTCTTTTTTTGCTTGAACTTTACAATTTGAATTTCTGCCTTTTTTTATTCCGAACGGACCATCGTTTTTAACTCGTACTGAGGTACTTACTACGCCCGAACTGGGGTGGCTGTCGCGTGTCTTGGCGAGGAAGAAGACGAAGCTCAGGGACGAGGCTGGATTCGGCCGGCGGCTGGTCCGGTCGGTAGGATGCTGCGCAAGGCGGGTGGTCAACACATCAATGGACACATGTACTACACAACAATGTGCATCTGTAGTATCCATAACAAAAAACTAATCTAGTACGCTGTGTTGAACTTATAACTTTTTTAGCCGTGAACTAGTTGTATTTTTACAATGCCAAAGCTAGCAAATAGTACAAGATTCACCCAACAAGGGGCTAATTACATAGAGCAGCTCCACTAATACAACGGTCAGATCGATAACTAGTAGCTAGTAGCAGTGGTTACCAACACACATACACATAAATTGATAACAAGGTAATGTACAAGTTCATGTACAGTAACGCTACAAGTTCTAAAAGAAACCTGAGATAATCCTCACATATTAGTTTTTCTATAAACTAAGAAAAACCGATTAGACATACAGTCAATGAGTAATTTTAATTGTGCTGAAGGCACACAATAAAGAGTCGTCATTCTGTACATCCTGACATAATCAAATAGACTGCAGAATTTCCCAAGCGAACTTCCACATGTTTTTGTGAATTGAACCTTGTTCATACTTTACATAGAAGAATTTGCAATAGCATTTTTTGTGCGGATGGAATCTGCTACATAGAGGGCAACCAAAATTATGTCACTTGTCGGCTAGCATCCACACAAAATTGAGTCTTGTGGAAGATCAAAGTAATAAAACACTTGCTGCATCCATCAGCAATTATGCATGACGAAGCAATGTGCAAAGCAAAGGCGCTGGTGTTCTCCCTGTGTGTGTGCACGACTTGGATGGATGTGCAGCACTTGGTGAAGTTGGTGGCCGCGACCCATGATTCTACTCGTACTGTTTTCAACGCTCGACTTGGACGGATGTGCAGCACTTGGTGAAGTTGGTGGCCGCGACCCGTGATTCTACTCGTACTGTTTTCAACGCTCCACTTGGACGGCTGCCAGCACCCCTGCTGGACAAGCTCGTGCCCAAGTCCTAACAATCACCTACATAACATAAAAAAATTAAACTAGAGAAACATGATTTTTAAGCCTCCTATGCACTACAAGACATCAAAAACATCATTTATATATAGCCTTCTATAGCTTGCTGGACAAGCACCTACATATAGGGGAGTCGGCAATATAATGATAGGTTAAAGGTTCAAAGACTGGTGATTTTACAAGGCCTCTCAAGTCTGAACTGATATGAACTCCTTTTTGCCGAGCTACTGATTTTTTTATATATAGCCAGCTATCTTTTTGAACACACACATTGAACCATTTGTGGGGTTCTTAACCGGCTGATGATAAAAAGCATGTTGAACTGAACTCCAACTCGCATGGTTTCCTTTGTTTCATCATAGGTTTTGACTCATACAATGTTTTGCTACAGGCCTATAAAGATTCAACAACAATGTTACATAGCAGGCCTGGTCAGCACACTAAATGCCTCGACGAATTGCACTCACATCAAAGTAATTAGTCATTTTGATGACATAGTAGGCATGGTCAGCACACTAAATGCCTCGACAAGTATGTTGGCTACCCCTTCAAGTAAGCACTTTTGGTGTAAGCATACATGAGCAGGGCTTGCGCGGAGGCTGCATGAGGAACTGGTTGAGGACGACCACACTCGTGTTCGTGCTGCTGCCGTTGTGGCAAAAGGGGCAATGACCCGTATTGTTTTTTCCTGTCTAAAAAACAGAGTAATTGTACTGATGTATGTATGTGTTTGTACTGAGGTATTTTTGACAGTAGTTTTGAATGTTTCAAAAAAAGAGTACTTGAACGGATACCCGTATGGTTTTGTACTGAGCGTTTTTTTCACGTACTATACTTTACTATGTTTTTGCGGTATCGTTTTCCTTGTAACTTTTCAATGATTTATGGTATTATCGTCCCGAACTTGCATGTTTTATATCATCGAACTGAATGACATTTTTCTTCAAAAGGAGGAATGTTTTGTGTGTGTTTTTAGCTCAACAATTTTTTCAACAATGTTCTGGACTTTTACCATTTGAATTTTTACCATTTGAATTTTTCTGTGTGGGTTTCTTTTTTGTTTGTGCTTTTTTCCCAAACTTATCTAGGACATTGTGTTGAACTTACAACTTTTTTAATTGTGAAGTTGTTGTGTTTTTTAATTTAACTTGTTTTTTTCCTCCGACTTTACTGCTACCAAATTTGTTTGCATAATGATGAGTTTCATTTTGAAATCACTTGAATACCGTAAAACCAATGTGTACCACCAAATTACATAAAACTGATAGCAGCAAACCGATGCTCCAACAGAATTTCAACCATCCCAAAGCTTAAAACTGGGCGAAACCAGTACCACTCAAAACAAACAATCAGTACACTTTATGAGCAATGAAAGACAAAAAGTCTTGCGCTTCAAGGATGGACCTGCCGTGCAGAAGCTCGATGTCCCACTGCTATGTACCCCCATATGATTAATCAACTTGGAAGGTGCCTAGTGCTCGACTTGGACGGTGACAAGTGCTCAACTTGAACGGAGGTTGCCACAATTTTTGACCGTGAATGCTTCTGAAGAGACATCGGGAATTGCTTCAAAACTGCATCAAACTTTTGTGTTTTCTCTGATCACAATGAGCAATGTAGCAAATTATTTTAGAACTGAAGTATATATGAGACTAGAACAATACTAAAATGGACTATCATACAATTTAAAACTAAATTACTTCTCCAACGCACACACTGCACTGTTTTAGCTTTTCTACACGAACTGATCACAAAATACATATCTACTTTGACAAGTGGTTACCAAATGTCTGAAACTAGAGAAAAGTACAGAAGCTGAATCAACACAGTGCAACTTTTTCCTCCATGCAGCAAAGTGTGGAAGAGATGTAAACTAATGAATCCTCACCCAGGTGCGGTTGTTTTCTTTTTGGAATCCATTGAACTGAAAAAAGCCTACTAAGCATTAACTTATGCTCTCTAAAAAAGTTTAATGAACAATATCATTCAAAATAAACACACAGTTCGTTTAGGTTTTGGAACTTGAGAATTTTAGTTTTAGATAATAGGTTTAGAAACTAGTTACCTTGAGATGAAGAGTCGTTAGCTTCCTTGTGTTTCAACATGATATTTGAAATACATCATATTTTTGCTAATTTAGTTGCAGCCCCAATTCCAATAAGTGGCCTGTAAAAGTAATTGACTAATATCATGTTAACAAAAACAACTTGTCCAGCCAGCACCCATGTTAACTACAAGTAGCAAGTACCATAATGGAAAAAGGCTAGTATCAGCTATACCAAGTAGCAAGTGTGAGCATTCAGATTTTGTATAGTAAGCCATCGCCATTTCAGAGAGTAGTATGCATCCACAAAATTGAGACTTGCAGAATTCAAACTAATAAAAGATGTTGAATCCATCAGTGATCATGCATCACCTTGTACTGTTGTGTGTGCTCAACTTGGATGGCTGCGCGGAGCTTGGTGAAGATGGTGGCTTCAATTCTACTTGGACTGATGTCCGTGCTCCACTTGGACAGTTGCGAGTAACCATGGTGGACGAGCTCGTTGCCGAGGGCGGCCAAGGCGACCACCGGAGACTGTAGGTGGTCGTGCTTGTTCTCGGCAGCGAACTTACACGAGGTGGTGGTGATGGCCGAGGAAGTCAGAAATCGGCGCTGAACTAAAAAAATAAGAATTGCACTAAATAAAAATTAGAATTTGAACCGAATGTGTCACTGAAGATGAACTTGTGCATCTGTTTTTTGCTCCCACACCACTGTAACAAATTCAGGATGACATGAATTTTGTGTGCATATAATAAAATGAATGAGTGAGAGAAGAAAGAGAGAAGTAAAAGGATTTTGCTTTTTTCACCTTCAGATGATATCTCTTCTTGAGGTCTTGACGAAAAGTGACGGTGTAGGTACCACCTAACCACCAACTAAATACCAGACCTTAACAAACGATGATCTCTCCTTCCAGAGTCTGAACTTACTAGCTTTTCATAATCTGAAGAGGTGTAAACCTTTATTGGCAAAGTGCTGCAAAATCCCCAAATGCCATATAATATAAAATCCCCAAACTGCTGCAACATCCAATTCAAGATAAGCTATCAATTCAGATCTTAATAAGCAAGAGAAATAGTAAAGAAAGGCTGCATTTGTGTCCTCGGGCCATTCTTTAGGCACACTGAAACAAACATGCCGCTCATGTTAAGTATTCTTTCCAATAAACTTTCCAGAGTATCTTTGTTTAAACGTACTGTGGGGCGAACTTTTTCATGGTGTAGTTTTTGAACTCCTATGGTAGTAATACATGAACTCCCCGAGGACACGAATTCTTATATTTAGCACCTAAAGTGCAGACCACACATGAAAATTGCTCTAAGTGGAGAAATGATCACACACGAAAAATGATAATTGCACAGAAACTTTTATCTGAAAAAAGTTCTCTGAATACCTTATTGAACTAGTTGTTTTGAACTTGCAAATGTTCATTTTTGCACTTATCCAAAATGTTTGAAAGGAGCAGGTTGTTTGACATTATTTTGAACGCACCTTTTCATCTCCACTGTATGGTATTCATGCGTGCTATCCTCTCATAGGTATTTCCACAAACAGGTGATGTGCTATGAAGAACAATGGTACTGTGAGCGAGTAAAATCAGAATTGAAACTCGTTACAAATTCTTGACAAAAAGGAGCAGCAGATAACCATTAGTCCATTACTCACAACAAACAAAACTCACCCCGTACATAGCAATTTCATAAATTTGCACGCACCTTGGGGATTCCAATGGACCTAGACACTGAATCAACAATGACAGATTGATCTGAACCTTGCGAATTGTGCTCTCTGTTCTTGGCATGCGGGGCCGGAGCAGTAACAGAATTCGCTGTGAGCTGACGGATGCAAGTCTTGCAGCTCGAAGAGCCACTATGTGCTGCTGCAATACTCCGCGATGACCATACCAACAATACGGCTGAGTACGCCACACTAACGACCCCTGCCCGAGGTGCTTCCCCATGGACAAGGAGCTGACAAAGAGAATTGCAACCGTGGCAACAAGTTCAATCCTGCTTGAGACAACAGACCAACTACAACTACAATACATAGAGCAGATCGTCAAGCCGGTTGTCAGTGCTCGCCCATGTCACCCAGCAGCCCGTTTCTTGCACGCACCTGCCCCATATTGCCTCGTTGGAGCGGGAAGATGCATAGGTGCAGCCATACAGAGAGGGAGAGCTCCAACAACGTCCCATGGAGGGACATGACAGGAGGGTGACAGGGTGTATGGAGTCGGTAAGGGGGAGTTCCCCAGTGGGAATCAAGAGGAAGGGGGCTGGGCACGAGGAGGAAGGCAAACGGAGCTGGGGTGGGAGGCGACCGGAGCGAGGGGAGGAAGGCGAGCGGAGCCGGGAAGGGAGGTGGCCAACGCGGGTGAGGGGCGCGGTCGGCGTGGGGGAGGGAGGCGGCTGGCGCCCGGGGGTGGGAGGCGGTCGGCGCGAGGGAGGGTGGTGGCCAGCGCACGGGGGTGGGAGGCGGCCAGTGCAGGGGAGGGTGGAGGCGACCGGCGCGGGAGAGGGTGGCGGCTGGCGCATGGAGGTAGGCGGCCGGTGCATCGCGTCTCTATAGGGCCAGGAGTAACAGAATATTATTCTGTTACCAGTAACAAAATAGTCCTGTCCTATATATATATATATATATATATATATATATATATATCCACTAGGGGTTTTAGTCCTTTAACTTTTTAAGGATCGCCTAGAGATGTCCTTATGACTTGTTTATTTCAGTTCTTCACAATGTGATGCTCTATATGTGCAACTATTTGCCGTGCAGTTCAATTTCATCAATAAAAGTTTCAACAATACCACTATGAATTATGATATTTGGTTGTTGTTAAGGATATTGCAGTTAACATGCCTTTTCATTTTTCAATTGTTGTTTAGCAACATGCATTGTACTAAATGACTAAATATGTAATCCTAGGCTACATAGCAACAAGGAAGAGTGTTACCTTAATGTTCTGATGATGTCTAGATATACATGTAATAAAATCTTATATAATGGGATGGATGGAGTGTTGTACTGCATCATTTTTCAATTGTTGTTTAGCTTCTAAAATTAACTTGGTGCTTTTAGGTACATATATCATTGCCAAAGATCCACACTTCGACCCTTTCTGCGTATGGGGCAATGAGATATTCATGAACCAGCATCAAGTGAGGAAACTGATAAAGAGAAATGGGTCAAAAGATGTCAAATCGAACTATTTGTTTACACTTTATGCAAGATAACAGTGAACTGCAGGATGGGAAGTAAGAACCCTGTAGCCTTCTTTTTACTGCCCGTAATGAGTTGTGTTAGATGACATTATCTGAATCTTTTTTCTTTTGCAGTGGATCCTGAAGCAGTTTACTCAATATTACCTCTCAAACTACATAATTGGTGGGCGGCCATCACAAGGGGTTGGACTAGAGTCCTGCATGCCTTCTGCATCCGGGAGAGCACAATAGGGCCATTCCGCTTCACCTTGTTCAGCAACTGGAATGTCTGTCGCCTCTTTCTTTACCATCTGTAATAGTACAAGTATAGAACCCTGGTACATCATTCTTTATTTAGCGCTTATGTATTTCTTAAACATATGTACCTGTGAATCGAATAATGCATGCATTGGTTGTTTGAACTTGATGGATGTGAATGAAGCTATAGCCTACTTTCAAGTTTAAATTAGGTACAATTTTAAATAGCAGCAATTAAATTAGGGCAAAATTACGTTGTGCAGGTCATTGCAGCACACACGGTTGGTAAAACACAAACGTTTGTGATATACACCATAATCCGAGACAGTTCACAGAGAGGAAACGTGTGCAAGCATGCACACAGTTGCCGTTCGCAAAGCGTGTGTGATGTCAGACACTATCACATACGGTGCGGGAAAACTAAATGTGTGTGATTTTTTACCTATCATACACGGTTTATAATCATGAACTGTTTGTGATGTGCCAGGCATCGTAAATCTCCCGTGCCTGGAATCTACCTAGAATCTGCCTGGAAAGCTCCCGTGGCTAGAATCTGCCTGGTTTTAGGCAGAACCACAAAACTCCGACTGCGATGGCAATGTGAGCACAAACGAGTAGCAAGGATGAAGCGTTTGGGATATTCAAGCTGTCGGAAACAGTTATATAGGGACAACTGTATGCATCAAAGCTCCCTATCTCTGACGGTTTCTGGGTCGTGTGGGAAGGACCCCCTATCACCCACACTCACTTGGCGACGGTTACAAATGCCGTCGCGGAAAGCGGTTAAAAAACCGTTTGTTTAGGACCGACGCGCACTAGTGCATCATTCTCCTAATGATGTGATCCCGTTCATCAAATGACAACACATGTCTATGGTCAGGAAACTTAACCTTCTTTGATTAACGAGCTAGTCAAGTAGAGTCATACTAGGGACACTTTGTTTTTTCTATGTATTCACACATGTATAAAGTTTCCGGTTAATACAATTCTAGCATGAATAGTAAACATTTTTCATGATATAAGGAAATATAAATAACAAATTTATTATTGCCTCTAGGGCATATTTCCTTCACTCCTCAAGAGCCAAACGACGACCACGCTCTTCCTCAAGCGCATTAGAGAGATCCAATATCTCATCGGCATAATCACGACTATGCCCTTCCATCTTAGAGATGGTTTCTTTGTGAACCTCGATCATGTCATTGGATTCACCAAGTTGTTCCAAGAGAGCAACAAAGGGCTTCTTGGATTTACCCTTGAGCTTACTCATAAAAGACTCAAATTCATTTTCTTCCTCCTTCGACCCCTCACTTTCATCAATGCAATCTGTCAAGGGAGGATTAGTAGTGATGGTAGTTTTGATGTTGGGGTTACCTTGTTGGTGGCTGAGGGAGTCCCGGAATAAGGGGTCCTCGGACAGCCAGACTATATATATTTGTTGGACTGTTGGGCTATGAAGATACAAGATAAAAGACTTCTCCTCATGTCCGGATGGGACTCTCCTTTGCGTGGAAGGCAAGCTTGGCGATTCGGATATGTAGATTCCTTTCTCTCTAACCGACTTTGTGTAACCCTAGCCCCCTCCAGTGTCTATATAAACCGGAGGGTTTAGTCCGTAAGACAACAACAATCATAATCTCATAGGCTAGACTTCTAGGGTTTAGCCATTACGATCTCGTGGTAGATCAACTCTTGTAATACTCATATTCATCAAGATCAATCAAGCAGGAAGTAGGGTATTACCTCCATAGAGAGGGCCCGAACCTGGGTAAACATTGTGTCCCCCGCCTCCTGTTACCATTAGCCTTAGATGCACAGTTTGGGACCCCCTACCCGAGATCCGCCGGTTTTGACACCGACATTGGTTCTTTCATTGAGAGTTCCGCTGCGTCGTCACCAGAAGGCTTGATGGCTCCATCAATCATCTACAATAACGCAGTCCAGGGGGAGATCTTCCTCCCCGGACAGATCTTCGTATTCGGTGGCTTCGCACTGCAGGCCAACTCGCATGGCCATCTAGAGTAGATCGATAGCTACGTCCCTGGCCATCAGGTCAGATCCGGAAGCCTGAATTTTGTGGCCGATATCCGTGGAGACTTGATCTTCAATGGATTCGAGCCATGACGGTTGTCCCCTACCTAAATCTGTCATCTGGCCGCACTCAGAAGATAGCGCATGTCACCGCTCTGGCCCTAGATCCAGAGCAGACCGCGTCGTCCGAATACGGGAAGCTTAACCTCGCCATGGAAGCCGCAGACTCAGCGGGGTCGAGCCGCACATAGACCCGACATCGAGCTGGGCTTGTATTAGTGGAACCTTGGACTCGTCTCCGGCCATAGGTTTCGGACCGCGTGCATCCGCGTCCATCGAACCTGATGGGGCGCCAATCTTGGAGTTCAGCCCCGCGGACATCTTCCAGCACTCACCTATAGGCGATGCGTTAAACTCATTTAAATCCCTCTCCTTGTCGGGGGACTCTCGGCCGAACTATGTCTGGCTCGAATGGGAAGCAGACGACGAAGAACTTCGTTTCCCACCCACCACCCACTTCATTGCCACCGTCGAAGACTTAACTGACACACTCGATTACGGCTCCGAGGACATTGACGGTATGGACGACGATGCCGGAGAGGAGCAGGCACAAAAACTACCACCCTTAGGGCAGTGACAGCTACATCCTCATACGATATATATATATATATATATATATATATATATGGTGGACACACCTAACGAGAAGGAGGCCGACGGCGGTAACAGCATGCCCGTCGATGAACCTCCCAAGCGTCGGGGTCAGAAGCGCCAACCTCGATCTGGCAAAAGGAAAAACAGCAACATTGTCACGGACGATGATGATAATCTGAACCAAGCCGAGGACCCCGCAGACCTAGTGTTGGAGCAGGGCATGCGAGAGGACGGCGAACACAGTCCGGAGATGTTGATTATCAACCTGTCTTGGAAGAGGAGATCAGCCTAGGCGACAACGAATTCATCATCCCAGAAGAACCATTAGAACAAGAATGCCTCCATCAAAGGCTTATCGCTGCTGCAAGGAGCCTGAAGAAGCAGAAGCAATGGCTTAAAGACGCACAGGATACGCTCAATGAAAGATGGAAGGAAGTGCTAGACACTGAGGAAAAATACAGCGGTAATCGCCCAACAAAGAGATATCCTAAGCGTAAACTGCTGCCCGAATTCAATGATGAGGCTATTGAGCCTATACCACTGAAAAAGAATATGGCTGACAGGCCGTACCGACCACCTCGTGGTCGAGACAGAGCGGCTAGCAATGCCGCAGACAAGCCCACACCCCCTCCCCTTAAAGGAAGGGAGGTTGCGGCTCAGGACCATAAACACGATCTACGTGAGGACCTGGACAAAAAGGCTGGCAAAACCAGGTCCATCTATGGATCCATGGAACGTGCTCCTACACGGGACCACGATTATCAAACCAAATATGCCGGTCATTTACCAGTTTGGAATCAATACCAAACATTACTACCGTCGGACCCACGCCACGACACAGCCAAATACAGGGGTGCCGCATACCCCCTGTGCTTCACCGATGAGGTGCTGGAACATGATTTTCGAGAAGGGTTCAAACTTGTAAACATCAAGGCATATGATGGAACGACGGACTCTGCGGTTTGGATAGAAGACTTTATTCTTCACATCCACATGGCTTGCGGAGATGATCTCCACGCCATCAAATACTTACCCCTCAAGCTAAAAGGACCAGCTCGACACAAGCTAAAAAACCTCCCTGAAAATTCCATTGGAAGCTGGGAAGAACTTTAGGATGCTTTTTGGGCCAATTTCCAAGGGACTTATGTCCGACCCCCGGATGCAGATGATCTAAGTCACATAATCCAACAACCCAGAGGATCAGCTTGTAAGCTTTGGAACCAGTTTCTAACTAAGAAGAACCACATCGTCGACTGTCCGGACGCCGAAGCCTTAGCGGCCTTCAAACACAGTGTCCGGGACGAATGGCTAGCCAAGCACCTTGGCCAGGAAAAGCCAAGGACAATGGCAGCCTTAACTACAATAATGACCCGCTTTTGCACGGGCGAGGACAGCTGGTTAGCCCGTAGCAGCACCAGAGACCCCGGCACATCTGAAGTTAGGGATGGCAATGGAAAACCACGACGCAACAAAAACAAATGTTGGAACAACGAAGAAAGCCCAGACAATACAACGGTAAACGCTGAATTCAGGGGCTCCAGACCCGGTCAACGAAAGAAGCCATTCAAAGGCAACAAAGACGGTCCATCCAGCCTGGACAAAATCCTAGACAGGCCCTACCAGATCCACGGCACTCCTGATAAACCATCCAATAATACCAACAGAGAATGTTGGGTCTTCAAGTAGGCCGGCAAACTCAACGCCGAACACAAAGGGAAGGGACCTCAGAGCGAAGACGAGAATGAATCTCGCCAGCCGAACACGGGGGGATAGAAGAAATTTCCACCGGAGATCAAAACAGTGAACATGACCTATGTCACTCATATCCCAAAGAGGAAGCGCAAGCGCACACTCCAAGATGTCTATGCCATCGAGCCCGTCGCCTCCAAATTCAACCCATGGTCGGCCTGTCCGATCACCTTTGATCGCAGGGATCATCCGACTAGTATCCGTCATGGGGGCTTGGCTGTCCTAGTGCTCGACCCAATAATTGACGGATACCACCTCACTCAAGTCCTCATGGACGGCGGCAGCAGTCTCAATCTGATATATCAGGACACTGTCCGCAAGATGGGGATAGACCCGTCAAGTATCAAGCCAAGCAGCACTACCTTTAAAGGAGTTATACCAGGCGTGGAAGCCCGCTGCACGGCTCTCTAACATTGGATGTTGTATTCGGCTCCCCCGACAACTTTCGAAGCGAAGAACTAATCTTCTGCATTGCTCCGTTCCGAAGTGGCTATCATGCACTACTCGGAAGAACGGTCTTCGCCGGTTTTAATGCAGTCTTGCATTATGCTTATCTAAAACTCAAAAGTCTGGACCACGCGGCGCATTACGGTTAGCAGAAATACGGAGCGCTCTCTTCGCACAGAAGAATACACGGTGGCTCTAGCAGTCGGAAGACAAAACGGCCTATTCAAGCCGAGCAGCTCATCGGTCATTAAATCGCAGACAAAGCTAAATGTGTCCGGCGCACACCTCAGTGCGGCACCTCAGATAAACCCGAGCTGGATTAGCAGCTACGCCCCCACCAACCTCCCCATAAGGAGATATCACACATGCCACGTATACACAAGTATACATTCAAAATTCCTTGGGTGGCGACGGGGGTACACTGCACACAAAAAGTCCATGGTTTGGCTCGACCCTATTCGGCTGCAGAAGTTATATTTCATGGTTCATTAAAACAAACCAGCTTTACTTACGGCCACACCAGATTCTTTTACCTGGTTTTTTCGCTTTTTACAGATGGCCATCACACTATACCCTTCAAGGACACTTCACAATGGAGAAAAAGGAGCAGACGTGCAATAGGGCCCCGCATTAAGGTTTCTTTTTTAGATTAAGACCTTGTGTAAACCTTTTATCTCTTTTTGTTTTATACTTTCCTGGCATGTAAAATGTCCAAGAAAGATATCAGCATTACCTGTAAACATATGGCTCACCGTACTAAAGTGGATGTTATAGAAGCAGCTTGGTTCGTATTTTGTTTTGAGATTTATGCTCTCAGCACCTGCGCTCTTTCCCCACGTCAGATTGCCACACGTGCCTTGATACCAGGGTCTATCACCAGGGGCTGTATTCAGCCCGGTGTACTCCCTCCGTCCGAAAATACTTGTCATCAAAATGAACAAAAATGGATGTATCTAGAACTAAAATACATCTAGATACATCCTCTTTTATTTATTTTGATGACAAGTATTTCCGAACGGAGGGAGTATATTGTAAAGTCCAAACACCTATAGGGAGTATTTGGCGTCACGAGTCCGGATGAGCACCTAAGTAGAGAAAGCCGAAAACTAACTATCATGATGCGGCGACAGCTGGTCAACCACTCGATGACTAAGCGGAATCTTCGCGATTCCTTCCGCATTAACGAAGTACCGTTTTTACGGTCACGTATGTAAATGCGCCATATACGGATAACTGCGTACGTACCAGGGGCTATATCGTAGACCCGCCGTCAAACTCCTATGGCTAAGTGAAAGTGTTAAAGCCCTATAGTCCGATTGCCTGGTTCGCCGCACTGACACCTCCTTAACGGACCAAGATGTTGGGTCAAGAGTGATCAAGTGCTTTTCCGAACACCCCCGCATTATACGCGAGGGGGCTGAAGCCGACGACTGGCAAACTTTCAGATTATATATATAAAGGCCACACAGGAGACACCAAAACTTTTTGGGCAAAAGTATAAAAACATAGCCTTAAAACATACCATAACATTGTTTTTAAAATTTTTGTACACTTCACTCAAACATAATATCTTTTGAGCATTGACCCTCTATCAAACGGGCACCTTCTAGGACATCTTCAAAGTAATGTTTTGGCATGTTAGGGTCCTTGCCTTCGGGTGGACTCGGCGCTGCAATATCGGTGGCCTTCATCTTCGCCCAATACGTCTTGACACGGGCAAGGGCCATCCGTGCACCTTCTATGCATGTTGACCGCTTAACTGCATCGATACTGCTACGTCTTGAGCTTGCGTTGGTTTTCCTTGAAGAGGAAAGGGTGATGCAGCAATAGTAGCGTAAGTATTTCCCTCAGTTTTTGAGAACCAAGGTATCAATGCAGTAGGAGGCTCCTCAAAAGTCCCACGCACCTACACAAACAAACAAAGAACTTGCAACCAACGCAATAAAGGGATTGTCAATCCCTTCACGGCCACTTGCGAAAGTGAGATCTAATAAAGATAGTAAGATAAGATAAATATATTTTTGGTATTTTATAATATAGATGCAAAAATTAAACATGCAAATAAAAGTAGATTGGAAGCAAATATGATAAGAGATAGACCCGGGGGCCATAGGTTTCACTAGTGGCTTCTCTCAAGATAGCATAAGTATTACGGTGGGTTAACAAATTACTGTCGAGCAATTGATAGAAAAGCGAATAATTATGAGATTATCTATGCATGATCATGTATATAGGCATCACGTCCGCAACAAGTAGACCGACTCCTGCCTGCATCTACTACTATTACTCCACACATCGACCGACTCCTGCCTGCATCTAGAGTATTAAGTTCATAAGAACAGAATAATGCTTTAAGGAAGATGACATGATGTAGAGGGATAAACTCAAGCAATATGATATAAACCCCATCTTGTTATCCCCTATGGCAACAATACAATACGTGCCTTGCAACCCTTTTTGTCACTGGGTAAGGACATCGCAGGATTGAACCCAAAGCTAAGCACTTCTCCCATGGCAAGAAAGATCAATCTAGTAGGCCAAACCAAACTGATAATTCGAAGAGACTTGCAAAGATAACTCAATCATACATAAAATAATTCAGAGAAGATTCAAATATTATTCATAGATAAACTTGATCATAAACCCACAATTCATCGGATCTCGACAAACACACCGCAAAAAGAGTTTACATCGAATAGATCTCCACAAGAGAGGGGGAGAACATTGTATTGAGATCCAAAAAGAGAGAAGAAGCCATCTAGCTAATAATTATGGACCCGTAGGTCTATGGTAAACTACTCACAACTCATTGGAGGGGCAAGGATGTTGATGTAGAAGCCCTCCGTGGTCGATTCCCCCTCCGGCAGAGTGCCGACGAAGGCTCCAAGATGAGATCTCGCGGATACAGAAGGTTACGGTGGTGGAAAATGTGTTTCGTTGGCTCCCTGGATGTTTTCGGGGTACGTAGGCTTATATAGGAGGAAGAAGTACGTCGATGGACGCTCGAGGGGCCCATGAGACAGGGGGCGCGCCCTCCTATCTCGTGGAGGCCTCGACTGCTTCTTGACTTGCACTCCAAGTCCTCTGGATCACGTTTGTTCCAAAAATCACGCTCCCGAAGGTTTCATTCCATTTGGACTCCGTTTGATATTCCTTTTCTTCGAAATACTGAAATATGCAAAAAAACAGCAATACAGGTTGGGCCTCCGGTTAGTAGGTTAGTCCCAAAAATGATATAGATGTTAAAATAAAGCCCAAAAACATCCAAAAGGGGTAATATAATAGCATGGAACAATCAAAAGCTATAGATACGTTGGAGACGTATCAGATACGCGGCACCGCATTAACAAGTTGCCGCACCAAACCGAAATAACTATTCGTAATTGGCTCAGTCGGCCACAGCCGGGCTATGAGGTCCTTCATGGCAGTTCCAGACATCTTGTGGAGCTCGGCCCACTGTGCCTTCTGTTCGTTCAGCAGTGGACGCTTTGGCGTGTCAAATTGCGACCATAATAGATTTTTCGTCGCATGTCCTTCTTGCGCATGGAAAAACTGATGTGCATCGGCCACACTCTTCGGCAGGTCCAAAAAGGCGTCTGGAGGACTCCACAGTTGATTAAGTGGGGCATACTTCCGATCGCCAAACTTAGTTTGCAATAAAAAGGGCTTACCAGCCGCGATCTCCCCAGCTTGCTGGATCTCCTCCCGAGCTACTCTAGACTCAGACCGGGCTTCCCTCGCCTCTTGTAAGGCCTTGTCAAGATCGGCCGCTTTGGCTTTGTTATCTTTCTCAAGAACTTGACATCGGCTAGTGGCATCTGCCAAAGTAGATATTCTCTCCTTGCACTGAAGCCGAGCAGTCTGCTCAGCTTTTAATCCGGCAGCTACCTTTTCGGCAGCCGCATTACTCATCCTGGCCTGCTCCTTGGCCCGGGCAAGTTCAGCCCGAAGGGTCTCAACTACGGCGGCACTATCTGCAGTTATGCATATACAAATTCTCAGTATCACGCTCATTTCATAATACTAGCATGTACCGAGTGCCCTAAAGACATACCTTGCGCCTCGTCGAGCCGCCTGTTAATAAGCGTGATGTCATCATCTGCTACATCGACTTTCTGATTCAAATGTGCTACCTTGGTAGCTTGGGCAGTTGCCACGGATGTAACAGCCTGTGTTTCAAATTAGTCAGATTATTTCCTGGGAATATATTTTTGGTCCTCCGATGCCTCCCTTTGGATGGCAATCAGAGTCTCAGGGGCTACTATCTATACACATGTGCAATTTGCATTTATAACATAAATAAAATTACACTGCATACCTCGAAATCTCTTAGTAGGCTCGTAAAAGCTTCATTCAATCCGCTTTTCACGGACCAAACTCTTTCAACCACCATACCCGTCAAGGTACGATGTTCCTCTGGGACGGACGCATGTTGCAACATCTCCATCAATGTATCCGGCGCCTCCGGATCCGAAACAGGTTGCGTCATCCCCCGGACATTGGATAGTCCGGGACTCTTGTTGTTCCCCGTAGGGGCCGCACACCCCGGACCCTGGGCGACCGAAGTATTACTTCGGTCCCGGTCTTCACTACCCCTTGCGCGACTCATTGATCGGGAAAGATCCTCCGGGACGACACCTTGGTGTCGTCTGCCTTATCGGGCAGGGAGATCTGTGGAGGCGTCTCGCTCTCCATCATCTTCGGAAGAAGATCCCCCGAAGAGGAGGACTATTGAGGAGGGCTGCATACCGGACAGCAAACATGTATTTAAAATGTTACCCTCACAGCCAGGAAAGAATGGGATATGTTTAAAGGGATAATTAGATTTATGCCCCTAGTTGTGTCCCACTCGTCTGTTTTACCCCTAATTCCCAAAAGTCACCAGTTCTGTCCAAGTCACTTTGCTCCTCTTATGCTTTTGCCCTTTGACCGTTTGACCATCAGTTTGAAAACTTCATAACCAATTCATACTAAATCAGAAAAATGCAAATAAGATACCAAAATGTTCAGAAAAACATCACCTATATGTCAGTGTCATTTGCATTCATGAAAAAAGTGTTGGAAAGTGCACATCTGAGTTTTAGCTCTTTTGATACCACCATGAATAGTAAACTCTAAAAAAATCAAAAAAAAATCAAAAAAATATGGTGGCAAAGAACAACAAATGTTCTAAGTGCTTGCCAAGTTTCATCGGGGAACGACATTGGTGGAAGTCATGGCAAAAAATAATCTATTTTGGAGTGCTGATTGTTTTTTTGTCACGACACCCATGAATGTTATTCCCTGATGAAACTTGGCAGGCACTTAAAACATTTGCCATTCTTTGCCACCAATTTTTTTGAATTTTTTGAACATTTTTAGATTTTACTTTTCATGGTGGTAGCATAAGAGCTAAAACTCGGACGGGCACTTTCCAACACTTTTTTCATGAATCCAAATGACACTCACATATAAGTGATGTTTTTCCGAACATTTTGGTATCTTATTTGCATTTTTCTGATTTAGTATGAATTAGTTATGAAGTTTTCAAACTGACGGTCAAACGGTCAAAGGGCAAAAGCATAAGAGGAGCAAAGTGACTTGGACAGAACCGGTGACTTTTGGGAATTAGGGGTAAAACAGACGACTAGGACACAACTAGGGGCATAAATCTAATTATCCCATGTTTAAAACACCCTGGTTTACTTATGATTTGGCTAAGGGCCTATCTTTGCAGCGTGATTGCATGTCGATGTCGCCCTCTGACTGGGATACCTTCCCCCGCTTAGAAGCTTCTCTCTTCGAGTCTTCGGAGGCGGTCCTCTTCTTCCCATGAGGAGAAGGGATGTCAGTTCACCCTTCCCTTCCACCTTTGGAAGTGGAAGTTCCAATCTCCCTGGACAAATTGCCTGGTGTGCCTCCAGAATGGAGGCCACCTTGGGCCTCTTCGCTCTCCTCCTTATCTTCCCCCGCCGGCACTTGATATGGTGCCGGAGCCAGCATCCTTGTTAACACCGGATCGGCAGAGTCTTCGGGAAGTGGAGACGAACACCTAATTCTCTCTGCCTTATTTAGCCATCCTTGGCCGAGTAAAGTTTTATCAGTACATTATTGTGAGGAATCTGACAAAACTATGTTCAGGAGTTAAGCGCTTACCGGAGTATCTGGATGATTGCAGTCAAGACCAATGTCTTCTATAGTATCCGTCCACTGTTTTCGTGCGCCGAAGAACAATTTCCACATCTCTTTGAGCATCATGCCAGAGGTGCTGAAGAGTCCGTGGACCTTCCGGATTGAACTCCCACATGCGGAGAGGGCGTCGCTGACAGGGTAGGATCCGGCGGAATAGCATTACTTGGATTACATTGATAAGACCGGTGTCCTTCTCCATGAGGCTCCGAATGCGACTTTGTAGCGTACGCACTTCATCAATGGATCCTCAGTCCAGCCCCTTTGTTAATCCACGATGCGAGCTATGGAGGAGGGCCAGACCGAAATGCAGGTGTGGCTGCCCACTTTTTACCGCAGGGTTCAGTGATGTAAAACCACTCCCATTGCCATAGGTCAGAAGATTCTACGAAGGAGCCCTTTGGCCAAGAATAGTTGATAAGCTTGCTTATTGAAGCACCTCCGCACTCCGCTTGTTTCCCGTCGATTACCTTCAGTTTCACGTTAAAGGTCTTAAGTGTGGGGAAATACGGAGGAAGGCTTCACACGTGATGATGAACGCCGAGATGTGGAGGAAGGAGTCCGGAGCTAGATCGTGGAAATCTAGTCCGTAATAAAACATGAGCCCTCGAACGAACGGATGAAGAGCAAACCCAAGCCCTCGGAGGAAGTGAGAGATAAACACGACCCTCTCATTGGATTTGGGAGTAGGAATAACCTGCCCTTGAGCAGGAAGCCTGTGGAGGATTTCCGCAGTTAGGTATCTTGCCTCCCTGAGATTTGAGATATCCTCCTCTGTGACAGAAGAGGCCATCCACCAGCCTTGAAGGCTGGGTCCAAACATGGTTGGAAGCTCAAAGCGACTGGATTGACCCTTGGCTATTGGAACTTGAGGTGGGAGGTGGAAGAAAGAACTAGCATGGAAGAAAAGGGACAGGCCTTAGCCCCTTTGTCTATGGAAACGACACCTATGGGATCACTAGAATCCCTACTACGGTCGACGGGCGTGAGGTTGTGGAAAGAGCGGGTCTAGGAGCCAGCACAAGGATCATTTACCCAGGTTCGGGCCGCAAGGATGCGTAATACCCTAGTCCTACTTTGGTGTATATCTGAATGTTCTAGAGCTAGCTACGGTGCCTGACTTGCTCAAAAGAGCCGAATCCTCCTCTCGTATACCGCGGGCCTCCTTTTATAGGGAAAAGGGGACGCCACAGTGGCACACAGGAGGTGGAAAGTGCATACGGTGGCTAAGTCTATCCTTTGGCAGCGTTGGACAAACACATTTAATGCGCTGCCGACATGCCCTTCTTGCTATCGCCGCTTCGCCTGCTGCGACACGCGTCCGGGCCAGCGCGGCGTGCAGTGCCATGTAGGCTAGCTGGCTGCTGAGCCGGTGCGGTGGTAGGGTCTTCACGAAGATCTGCATGCCACCACGCAGCTGCTTGCTGAGTTGGTCCGAGGCCGCACGTCGCCACGCAGGTGCTCGCCTGGCTGGCTGGGCTGGCAGTTGCACGGTAACGGCAGTGGAGTCTTGGCGGGAGCAGGCCTGGCCGTGGCCCCGCTGATGTCCTTGACAAGGGTCTTGCCCGGGCCCCGGCAAGGGTCTTGTCGTGGCATCGTGGTCGTCCCCGGCAAGGATCTTGCTAGAGGTCTCATGGGTTTCCTTAGCAAGGATCTTGCCGAGGATCGTCGTCTTCCGGTCCTCATCTGATCTTGTGTGTTAATGATCTTCACGAAGATCTGCATGCCATCATGGATGCGCCTCCCGAGCCTCGGTTCCAATGTGGTTGTTGGCATCATAACCCTTGGGCTCAAGGGTGGTGCGCTCTGCTGGCATTGGGCAAGTTGCCCCGGCAAGGCTCTTGCTGGGGTTGCGGAGGCCGCCCCGGCAAGGATCTTGCCGGGGGAGTCCGCCTCGCCCTCTCCGCTCCTTGCGTTTCTGGTCACGGTGTTGTCTTGATTGTTCTGTGGATTTGGCTTCCCTCTTCTGCCCTGCTGAGTGTGGCCGCGGGTGTGGCTCTGACTGCCTGTGCACAAGTAAAGGGGTACAAAGAAGAGCCCCTACCTTTGAACACCGACAGTAGCCCCGAGCCTGGGCCACACATAAGCGCGACACGTTGTTGGGCTAGGCCCAGAAGGGTGCACGGGCAGGCGGGGCAGATTTTTACCGCGGTGACTCCTTCGCTCGTTGCGCTTCCCCACGACCTGCATTGAATGCGTGACGTGGGGATCATGCGTGGGGTGACCGAAGCATGCCTACGTCATCCTGTGGTGAATAGTAAAGAGGCGGCTCACATGTCTCTTTAAGACTGTGGGGCCGCTGCTCATTTACTTTCCCCGCCTTGGAACCGCCGTTCCATGTTTCCCACTATGCCCGCCCCTTGCGCCACGTACATCGCATGCACGGCGTGGGGTAGGTGACAGGCGTATGGAATATGGGAAGGCGTGCGCGGGCCTATACCCACGCGCCTTCGATTGGGCAAGGAGGGCAATCGCTGGCCTCGCCTGCTGCCACTTTTATGAGCCGGGTTCGAGTGGGCTCTTTGGGGGTGTAGAGCCAATTCTTCGGCCTTCCTTCCCCAACTATAAAAAAGGGATTCATGGGCAGGGGGAAAGCATCTCCCTACGTCTCCCTCTTGTGTCCATCCTCACCCACGGTCATGGCGAGGGGGCATGGCCGAGGCCGTTCTTCTATGGAGGCGACCAGGTCTTCCTCCCGTCAGAGAGTTGTGGCGGTCAAGGAAGAGCTCGATGCCCAGGGTGAAGGCCGCTGGACGGGGCCGCGGTCGGCGAGGCGGTCGAGGCAGAGATGGGCGTGGAAGGGAAACGCCTGTGCCGTCTCTGTCTCCGTCGCCATCTCCTCCTGCTTCATCGAGTGGTCATGTCGGGGACTCGACGCTCGAGTTCATCTTGCAGCTACGCGGGCCACCGCACCGCAGCCTTCGTCTTCCCCGGGCGTTCACGAGCATGCTGGAGGTCGACCAGCCACTGCGGCTGAGGCTTCACATGAAGGGGTGTTGCCATGGCGACATGTGGGTGAACACAAGGTTCCCCGCCCCTCAAGTGATGCTTCTTCGCCGAGGCTAGAAAACCTTTGCACGCGCCCATTGTTTGATGGATGGGCACGTCCTCTGCTTCAAGCTGGCGGAGGTGATTTGCTCTCCATCAAGGTTTTCGGGCGCTCGGGACACAGGCTAGGGTGTTGTGCGGAGAGCTCGACTGATGGCGAAAGCTCTTCTTCGGGCGAGAGTGACGAAGAGGACAGCAACAGCGACGACGAGGGTGGTGGGCGGGAGGATGACGGGTCTGACTAGGCATCGGGCACACCGTTCCTAGGTGGCACCGGCAGCAGCAGCATCTGCACCTAGCCCCTCCTCCCGGTGGGGCCAGTTCCTTGAACTTCTCGGGGTCGCCTCCTTGGGCGGCTGGTGTAGGAAGGCCGGAGAAGACGAGGAAGGCGGGTAGCGGGCCGTCAAGTCGGGGTATGATGGCACCAACGTCTTCATAGCGTATTGGCGGCCCACTACCTCATCTTCCAACTCTTCTCCCGGCACCATCATCACCAGCCCTCTCCTGGGCAGCTGCCGATATGTTCTCTTGGCGCTTTCTGCTGCTCGTACCTCGCCTAGGCGCTCCTTTTGCCCTCCTTCTATCTAGTTCCATTTCCTGAGGAGAGGGACAAGAAAGGGATTACGGGCATCTTATCTCTTTATAGTTTGTAAGCCCACGGGCCTTAGTTAAATTTAAAACTTGTAATCCCCTTGCTCATGTTTACATTCTGTACGAACTGTACCTGTATGGGATGTATTAATGAAAAAAAGGGTGCTTGCCGGGTTCTGTGTGCGTGAGCGAAGCTCATACCAAGGAACGAATCCTTGTTATTTTTAAAATAAACATTGTCGCCTGGCTACAGGCCTTACCGTCCCCTTACTCCATTCGACCATACTCACACTCTTGGCGGAGGTAGGGGCAAAGTAGGGTTAGGCCCTACGCTTGCTTCCTTGTCACCGTGGCTACAACCAAATTCCGACCCAAGGGATGGGGTATAGGGAAAAGGGGGAGCACGGTGGCCTAGGAATAAAATGAGGTTTCATACGTCCCAATTCCATATGGAAATGCACAACAGGGGATGAGGGACTTATCTGAATCTACAGCCCCCCGGCGACCTTGGCTTGCCACGGTTGGAACCTTGTGTCTTCGGCCCTCGACAACCTTGGCTTGCCGGGACCGGAGTGCCAGCTCGTTCTCTTTCTTCCAAACAGCTCAGCAGAAATGTCCATGTACCATGTGAACCAAAGAGGATGGAAAGAAACAGAGAGACGCACACTCGACCGCTATGCTAGGGCTTAGTCACCGCTAAGCACTATCAACCCTAACCGAGGGAGAGACTCAACCTAGCATGCATGCTATAACTTAGGGCGCTAGCGCTTCATTTAGTTATGCTCAGGGTCTGCGCCTGGCTTTGTACAAAGGGTTACATGCCTTGCCGGCAAGGCTTGTACAAAAGGTGGTCTGCCGGGGGACCCGGTAACTATGCCTTATGGGTAAAACTTGCAAAGATGCTCGATGTTCCATGAGTTTCTCACTGGAATGGCAGCTTCGGTCTCCAGGCGGACTGCGCCGGGCCTGGTGACTCGTATTACCCGATAAGGGCCTTCCTACTTTAGCGTCAACTTGTTGGAATTCTTGGCCGATTGAACGTGCCGAAGAACAAGGTCAACTTCCTCAAAGCTTCGGGCATAAACCTTGTGGCTATGGTAGCAGCGCAAGGCTTTCTGGTAGCGCGCTGCTCTCACAGCCGCCCGAAGACGATCTTCCTCGAGGAGCATTGTGTCATCTTGCCGCAATCTCTCTTGCTCATGCTCGTCATAAGCGAGCACTCGAGGTGACCCGTATGTGAGTTCCATGGGGAGAACTGCCTCTGCCCCGTATACCAGGGCAAAGGGTGTCTGGCCGGTGGTTCAATTTGGCGTCGTTCTGATCGACCAAAGAACCGCCAGCAACTCATCAATCCAGCGCCTTCCACTCTTGTGCAGCCTGTCAAAAGTCTTTATCCTCAGGCCTCACAATACTTCAGCATTTGCCCACTCCGCTTGGCCGTTGCTCCATGGGTGTGGCACAGAAGCGAAACAGACCTTGCTGCTGAGGTCTTCGATGTATTGCATGAAGGTGTGGCTTGTGAACTACGTGTCATTGTTGGTGATGACTCTGTTTGGCACACCAAAACGGCAGGCTAGCCCCTTGAAGAATTTGACGGCTGACTGCGTTGTCACCTTCCTCACCGCTTCCACCTCCGGCCACTTTGTGAACTTGTCGATTGCAACGTACAAGTACTCAAAGCCCCCGACCGGCGCGGGGGAACGGACCCAGTATGTCAAGCCCCCAGACCGAGAATGGCCAGGAGAGAGGGATTGTTTGAAGGGCTTGAGCTGGCTGATGAAGCTTCTTTGAATGGAACTGACACGCTTCACATTTGGTTACTAGTGTCGTTGCATCCTGGAGGGCAGTGGGCCAGAAGAAACCTTGCCAGAAAGCCTTGCCGGCAAGGGCCCTCGACCCTATGTGGGAGCCACATATGCCTCCATGTATCTCTGCCAACAGCTCCAGTCCTTCCTCCCGGGGAATGCACTTCAATTTCACTCTGTTTGGTCTTTTTCTGTACAGAACGTTGTCAACGAACTGGTACATGGCAGACCAATGGGCTACTTCCTCCGCTTCTTCCTGCTCCTCAGGAAGCCCCCTGTTTGGAGGAATCGGATGGCATGTTGTGCCCATGCCGGAGCCTGGGGCTCGATGGCAAGGGCTAAAGGCATTTCCTCTACCATGGAAGCGATTGTCTCTACGGCCAGGGCTTGACGCCCTGTCGGAGTCGGTTGCCCCACGGCATGCTCGGTGCCCATGGCAGCATCTTCGCCAGTGGCTCCAGGGACTTTAGTGGGAAAGTACTTGCCGGGCCCTGATTTCCTCCGCTTGTTTTGCTCTGTCGATGGTTCAACGGATGGTTGAGTTAACCAAAGCACAAAAGTACCTAGTTCCACAGGTAGTTTGAGGGAAGCGCGCTTTGACAGGTTGTCGACGATGTCGTTCTCTGCTCGGGGAACATGCTCCGCCTGTATACCGTCAAAATGCTCCTCTAGCTTCCTCACCTCATCCACATAGGCCTCCATCAACGAGCTTTGATAATCCTTGTTGATTTGTCTGATGACAAGCTGTGAATCACCTCTGACGATGAGCTTCTTGACCCCAAGGTCTGCCGCGATCCTGAGTCCGGCAAGAAATCCCTCGTATTCAACAGTGTTGTTCGTCGACATCTCCCTGGGAAAGTGCATCTGGATCACATACCCGAGGTGCTCTCCGGTGGGTGCGACGAGCAGCACACCAGCACCGGCGCCTTGCAGCAAGAAAGCCCCGTCAAAGTACATAACCCAGTTGCGACTTGTTTCCTTGCCGGGAAGAGTGGTCTCTTGGATCTCTTCATTGAGCGTCGAGGTCCACTCTGCAATGAACTCTGCCAAGACTCGGCTCTAGATCATTGAAGTACTTTCGAACTTCAAACCAAAGCTCAACAGCTCCAAGGCACATTCCACAATCCTCCCTGTTGCATCTGGGTTATGCAGTATCCGCTGCAACGGGAGGCGGGTGACGATGGTGATATCGTGCGCTTGGAAGTAATGATGCAGCTTCCTCGAGGCCATAAGGAGGCCGAAGAGCAATTTCTGCACACTGGAGTACCTTGACCTAGCCCCCTGCAAGAGGGAGCTGACAAAGTAAACCGGGTGCTGCATCATCTTCTTCTTCTGCACCACTTCACCTGGTTGCGTAGGCCCTGGCTCGCCGTCGTTAGACCCTGCCGGGGGCCTTGCCTTGACGGGACCAGGTCCTACCGAGAGGAGCTCTGGCTCGCCATCTGCCAACCCTGCCGTCGCCACTGCCCCTTTGTCGACCTCCCTCTGCGCCACTAGTGCAGCGCTAACCACTTGATTCGTTGTCGCTAGATACAGCAGTAGTGGCTCTTGTGGTTTAGGCGCAACTAGTATCGGCGTGGAGGAGAGGTATTTCTTCAAATCCTGCAGCGCTGTTTCGGCCTCTGGGGTCCACTCCATTGGGCCCACCTTTTTCAAGATTTTGAAAAAGGGAAGGGCACGCTCAGCAGACTTGGAGATGACTCTGCTCATGGCGGCGATGCAGCCAGTGAGCCAACGCACATCCTTTTTGAAACTGATGACAGTGAGTTTCTCTCACTGCCTTTATATTAAATATATAAGGTTAGGGGTTAGAGTGTCCAGCACAATACAAATTACATGATTGGGGGGTGGGGGTGGTTATCTATTCAAACAGGAAACTTAGCACAATCAAAGCAAGTTAACTATTGAAAGAATGTAGGGGCCTCGCTCCTACTTTGATCGATGCACCAGCATAGCAAAGTCCTTCTTGAATCTGTTCCTCCAGGACACAAAAGAAGGTTGTATCCCTCTGAAGTGCTTATCATTCCTCTCCTTCCAGATCCCCCAAGCAGCCACTGCAAAAACTTCTAGAAACATCGGCCTTGCCCACCTGTTCTGTCCCTCATGCATCATTCTAATCCAGTCAGTGTCATTTGGCCAACTTATGCCCAATTCATCCCAGCATCTCTGACTGAAGGGCAAGCAAAGAAGAGATGAACAATGTCTTCCTCAGGCGGATGGCTGCATAGAAGGCAGGTATAGTAATCATTATGGATTCTGAAATGCCTTCTCCTGAGCATATTCCTGGTGTTCAATCTATCGGACAACAACAGCCACATGAACACCTTCCATTGCATTGTGCATTTGGTTTTCCAAATCGAGCCAAAGATCACATCAACCTGTATCTGACTGAAACAGTGTGCATAGTATTTTGCAGGTCGAAAGTCTCCATCTCCCCAAACACAAGACCACACATCTTTATCGTTAGTCATCGAGATCTCCAGGGTTTCAGACTGCAGATCAACCACCTCATTCTTAGCCTCCAAAGATAGAGGCAAGAAGAACACATCTCCCGATCTCTCAGAAGACAACAGATGTCTCACAGAAACATCAGGGTCTTTAGCAAAAGAAAAAGCTCTCGGGTATCTGTCCTGAAAAATGTCCGAGTTCCAACTGTCCTTCCAAAACAGTATCATGTCACCAGCGAACACCTCTGATTTGGTGACCCCTCTGTATATATCCGATAGAGACATGAGATCTCTCCACCAAAAGGATCCACACGGGTCAGAAGCATGTGGTATCTTGTCCACATAGTAGGTATCCCAAATGAGATTGACCCATGGAACATCATGATTGTTATAGAACTTGTGGAGTTGTTTCAACAGCAGCCCTTGGTTTTGGGTCTTAAGATCAATGATCCCTAAACCACCTTTATTTTTGGGTTTGCACACCATATCCCAAGCAGCCAGCGAGCTGCCCTTGACCCCATCATCTGACTTTCTCACCCAAAGGCATGATCTGCGCAACTTATCAAGGTGCTCAATAATCTTAGGGTTTATTTTGATGGAACACATGGCATATATGGTCAAAGAGGTGGCCACCGAGTTGAGCAATGTTAGCTTGGAGCCATAATCCAGAAGCGAGGCTGCAGCAGGCACCTTTCTCTGAACAGAGGAGACCAAAGGCATCAGGTCAGACATACTCGCGCGTGTGGTGCCCATGGGCAGGCCTAGGTACGTGAAGGGCATGCTGCCAATAGAGCGTCCAAAAACTGCAGCAATCTCCCCCGCCAGCAACGGATCAGAATTGATGGGGACTAGGGTCGACTTGTGAAAGTTAATCTTTAGTCCAACCGATTTTGCATAGTCCACTAGGATAGATTTCAGAACATGCGCTTGCGAGAGAAAAGCCGGGAAAATAGCGATCATGTCGTCAGCGTACTGGATTACAGGGTAGTTACTGTCCGAAGTGGGGAGTGGCAGCTGCAGCAAACCAGACCGACTGGCATCATTGATTGCTGATTGCAATAAATCCGCTGCGAGAACGAAGATCAATGGCGACAAAGGGTCCCCCTGCCGGACACCACAAAGACAGTCAAACTGTTTTCCAGGAGTTCCATTCAGCAACACCGAGGAGCTTCCGGAAGAGAAGATACATTTGATCCATCCTAACCACTTCTCATTGAAGCCCATATGCTTCATGATCTCACTCATCGGCTCGTGCTGGATGGTGTCGAAAGCCTTCGCGAAGTCAAGTTTCAGAATACAACAGGCTCTCCCCGATGCTTGGCATTGGTGGATATATTCAAACGCCAGGCTAGACAGTCCTGGATGGATCTCCCTTTCAGGAACCCATATTGATTCCGATGAATGATCTTGAGCACACGTTTCTGTAATCGGTTAGCGAGTAGTTTAGTTATCAGTTTCAGACAACAATTGAGCAACGTTATGGGTCTGAAATCATTGGCAGTCTCCGGCGATTGGGTTTTTGGGATGAGAGTAATAAATCCCGAGTTCAGACTCTGTAGATCAATGACACCCTCATAGAAATGATTGCATAATCTATAGAAATCATGTTTGATAATGTGCCAACACGATTTCAGAAAACACCCATTGAATCCATCCAGGCCAACGCACATCCTTGATCCACCTAGGTGCCTCAATCTGCTCAATGGCTTTGATCTTGTCCCGATTCGCCTCAATCCCACGCTGCGACACAAAGAACCCGAGAAGCTTGCCGGACGGAACACCGAAGACACACTTCTCAGGGTTCAGCTTGAGGTTGATCTTGCGCAAACTTGCAAACATCTCTTCCCAATATTGCACAAGTGTTGCCTTGTCCTTGGTTTTGACCACTATGTCATCCATATAAGCTTCCATATTTCTATGTAGCTGGGGCTCAAACCCAATTTGGACTGCACTTGCAAATGTTGAGCCAGCACTCTTCAACCCGAAAGGCATCCGTAAAAAGCAATACATACCACATGGGGTGATGAATGTTGTCTTCTCTTCATCTTCTCTCGCCATGAAAATCTGATGGTATCCTGAGTAGGCGTCGAGGAATGATAACAGGTCACACCCGGCCGTGGAGTCAACAATCTGGTCAATGCGCGGCAACGGGAAAGGGTCTTTTGGACAAGCCTTATTGATATCTGTGTAATCAATACACAGCCTCCACTTCCCATTCGCCTTGCGCACCACCACCGGATTGGCCAACCACGTCGGATGGAGCACTCCTCTCACCAAGACTGTCGCTTCTAGATTACTGATCTCTTCTATGATGAACTCCTACATTTCCAAAGCTTGCTTCCTGACCTTCTGCTTGACGGGCCGCACATGAGGACAGACAGCAAGATGGTGCTCAATCACCTTCCTGGGAACGACGGGGGTGTCGGATGCTTGCCATGCAAAAACATCGACATTCGCCTGCAGGAAAGTGATGAGCTCGCCTTCCTATTTGCTTTCGAGGGTGGAGCTTATGGTGAAAGCTCCTCCCGTGCCATCCTCCTTGACGGACACCTTCTTGGTCTCTGGCGGTGCAGCTCTGGATTTCTTGCTCTTGCTGGTGGAGCTCTCTAACACGTCCTCGACGGGAGCACAACACTCCGAAGAGGTGCGCTTGCCGGAGTGGGTGAGAGGCCTTGCCGGTCTTCTTCCCTCCCGGGGCTTCAGCGGCAGGAGCAAGTGCCTTGGCGGAAGTCGCTGCAACTGCTTCCCGGTAGAGTTGTTCAACGCAGATCAGCGCATATTTCTTGTCGGAGGGGACGGTGATGATGGTCATCGGCCCAGGCATCTTCAGCGTGTTGCAGGCGTAGTGTGACGCCGCCATGAACTTGGCTAGTGTCGGGCGACCGAGGATCCCGTTGTAGGGCAAGGGATCTCGGCTACATCGAAGACAATCCTCTCTATCATGTGGTTCAACTCGCCTCCAAACGTCACGGGCAGCGTGACTTTACCCTTCAGCTGACTTCTTCCTGGGTTGACCCCTTGAAACGTGCCCGTCTCTTCGAGGTCTCCATCGGGAATCTGCAGCCTTTTGATCACAACAGGCGAGATCAAGTTTAGACCGGCCCCGCCTTCAACTATCATCTTTGTCACCTTGAGGTTGTGTATCATTGGTGAAGCCAACAACGACAAACACCCAACCGCAGTCGTGCGATCAGGGTGGTCCTCGGTGTCAAAGATGATAGGCGTGTTGGACCACTTCAGTGGGTTCTATGCGTCGAATGATGGCTCCACCGTTGTGATCTCACGCGCCCACCGCTTGAGCTGGCGGTGAGAGGTGTGCAGCGAGGCGCCACCATCGACGCACATGGCGTCCGTAGCTTTCTGAAACTCGTGGTCACCGTACTCGTCGTCCTCGTCATGATCATCGTCTTCCTGCTTCTTGTCACGGCCCCGGGCGGGCCTCTCTTCACTACAAAAAATACACTTCCGTGATGATACGTGTTTGTCACAGTAGGCCACGCTTTTTGTCATGCATGTACATCCATGATGATTTTATGACAGAATCAAGATAGTCATACATGTGCTGTCGTAGAAGTGTTCCATGACATTACCAAAATTATCATCACGGAAGTGTCCACTTCCATGACGATAAATCGCGCGTCACATAAGTGCTTTCGTCAAGGGTGACCGACACGTGGCATCCACCATAACGGAACACCATTAAGCTATTAGGTCCGGTTTTGGATCCGATAACCCGTTAACAGCCCCGACCAATGGGGATTTTCCACGTGTAAAATCATCATTGGCTGGAGGAAACACGTGTCGGCTCACCGTTGGGACAGATGTCATCCACTCATTGGACCCAAGGCGCCTATGATATGTCTACACGTGGCACGGCCCAACAAAGGCCCATTCCTGTGAAAAGGCCAGCCCATTCAACTTGGTCAAAAGGTGATGGACCGGCCCACGGAAAGCATGTTAACGGCCTGTTCGCATATAACCCATTTACAGCCCGCTAACCCAGTGCCCGTTACGACCTCTCTGAATTAGGCCCAGTAGCGTCATCTGGGCCATCCAATATGATTCCAGCCCATTTTAACTTCCGGCCCATGTATGGCCCATGACGTATTTCGGCCCATATGAGGCCCTTTGTAACTCTTGGCCCATTAAAGGCCCATGGTGAAACTGGCCCATAATGAACAGTGTATCACTTTATACCCATTAATGGCCCATTATTCCATTGGGCTGTTTCCAGCCCAAGTTATCTTTCGGCCTTCTCAGGGCCCATTTATTCTTGGGCTCATTTCCAGCATTCGGCTACTTACAGCCCGTTACTATCATTTTCTGCTTGTGGGCCAAATTCAGCTCGTCATTACAGTCGGCCCGTTTGTGGCCCGTTAATACGTTGGGCCTGTTTCATGTAAAAAAACGTTGGGCTATTTTCATAGAGTTATCAAATACGGCCTATTAACGGCCCATTATGGTCCACAAATAGTAGGGCCCATGATTGGCGAAATGATGATACGCCCCGTAGAAGTCCCATGGATCCTACCGACCGTATAAGGCCCATGGATCGTACGGCCGGTAGAAGGCCCATGGATCATACGGCCTGTAGAAGGCCCATGGATCCTACGGCCCGTAGAAGGTCCATGGATCCTACAACCCATATAGAAGGCCAATGGATCCTATGGCCCGTAGAAGGCCCATGTCATACGGCCCGCAGGAGGCCCATGGTTACAACAGTTCGTGTGTTGCCATGATTATTTTGGCCTAGTTACCAAAATAGGCTATTGTGGCCACTAGAAAAACACAGAAAAAGAACTGCAGTGACTGCAAGCAAACAACTAAACAAGACAATAAGGAAATAAATAAGCAAGCAATTAACGCTAGCCTATTGCCGCTATTACACATATTACATCCATTGGGCATCAAAGTTCGCCACCAGTGCAAATATAGGGAACAAAGCAGCATATTACATACACTGGCCGTCAAAATTGGCCACCAGTGCAAATAAATGCGGCAGCAAAACAAGAGCATTACTGAAACAACTTCAGAAGAGCTCAAGAAATGTTACCTTGGGTATCCACCATGCTGGCAATAAGCTTAGCAAGCTTATTAGCTTTGTCCTGTTTGGCGCTAAAATCCTCCAACGCTTGCTGTTGCACCAGAAAGTATGCATTTGAATGCTCCAGGGACTTCCGCATTCCTTCCGCTTCTTGTCACAGCACAGCTGATCGATGTCTTTCAGCTTGTAGTTGAGACTCAAGAAACCGAACTGATTCAGACAGTGAGTTTGAATAGCTTGTGCAAGCGGTAGTGGCCAGTAACTCGAACACTAAACCAAGACAGGACTTTCGGGTTGTCTCATTGTCTTCAAGATAGTCTTCCTTAGTTGTTTTATCAGCTTTGTTGGAGACCAACAAGGATGTGTCACTATCCTGAACCTTATCTGCATTACTTCCTTTACCATTGCTTAATAAGGCACTCTTCCCCAATATTCTGTCAGCATTCTAAAAGAAGAAACAAGCAGACACATAACAGGTTTAGCATGTACTAGTATATGAAACTCATTTCGGTGAACCAGTTCATTAGTAAGGTGGACAGGATTAAACTACCAAGTCTTCTATTGCCAAATACTAGTACATAATAAAAGCATCAAACAAACATATATCTATGTCCTATGGTCACTGCATTGTCTTGCCAAATCAAAACAGAGACACGGTTCAAATCATAACAGTTCAAGACAAAGCAGCAGTGAAAGAATACAAAGCAGCAGTGAAAGAATACAAAGCGTGGCAAACTACACGACACAACAAGATTTCAGATGGGTACCACGGGTCTACATGTACAACAACACTATTGGCTCTGTTGTGATGCTAGTAATGTGCATGATATGAGAAGTCAATTGTATACACAATTGAAATTGAAATCAACAGAGCTATTGATAAGAGCAAACCTGTTAAAGAAACATGCGTGAAAATACCTACTATGCCATTGGAGTTTCGATTGGATCCTTCAATTTAAAAATAAGTTTGTATGAGTAAATACAGTGATACAAGAGCAAAGTAGTATGCACGATAGCAATCATAGTTTAAAAAAGGCGTGCCTAAGCGAGCGCTTAAGCGCACCTAGGCTCTAGCCGTTGGCAAAACGCATTGCGCATAACTATGCTTAATCTGTGCATAACTCCGCATAAGCATGCGCTTTGGTCAGTAAAGCGCAAGGTGGTGGCAAACCACACAATTAACGCCTAGTGCTTTTTTGAACTATGATAGCAATGGAATCTTAAATAAGAACAGTTGTTCTTCAGGTTTAGGCACTTGTTCTACATGAACAGAGTACAGTAAGATGCAAGAATATAGTACTTAAAATAGAAAATGGGCTCATAGACCTTACCACATTCTTGGTTCGGGACCAGTATAGAACAAGGTGTTCCCAGTCATCGTCTAGTATATGTGTCTCAGGAGAACGTAAGGGAATTTGATGAGTTTCTTTGCCGGTGAAGTATGTTTTCTTCAGGTAATTCCAATACTGCCACCAAGCATTCTTGAAGATAGCAGAGGTATTAGCACAGGTTACCTCATCCTGAGTTTCCTAATCAGTCCTTCTCTATAGAGAAAAATGGGAAAATTTGCTATATTATAACTATCATGGAGGTAGGATGTATGGGACAAAGCAAAGTAATTGCCATGAATAACATTACTTACACATAACTCCTGGACAAACACCTGCAACTGGCATTTTCCTTCATCTTCAGTATAATATTTCCAAGATGGGAAGATACACACATACGATTTCACAACATCAAATGCGATAGATGCTAAACTACGACTAGCTGGTTGTGCTTCCTCCACAGGAATAGGCGTGCTAACTGGCGGAGTTGGGGTTCACCGTGGTAGTACTGGCCCTTTGGGCACTGGAGCTGCCTTACTAACTGCTCTTGTTTGGGAGCTCTGTAGTGGAGATGGTGTTGTGTCAACAAGAACTGGGTTACTATCTGCTGGGGTTGGGGTTAGATTGCATGAAGCTGGTTCTCTGTCCATCGCAGTAGGGGTACAATCTGCGAGAGCTTGGGTTATGTGTGGTAGGGCTAGTTCTCGTGCATGTACAACCGGGGTGCTATCTCCACCAAGAGGTAGCACTGTTTTATTTGAAGACCGTGTTTTTAGTCCGCTAGATACTGGCAACACCCGCTCCAATTCAAATGGCTGATAAACAGGAAACATAGTTGAATGTACAGACATTGTATGAGAGACAGATGCAATAAATAGTGTGGAAAAAAGAGGACATAAAATAGTTGACATGTATATTGTTTAACTAAAATGGATAGCATGACATAATTTCACATATATGATGTCTATCTAAACTGGATAGCATAGCATAACATAATTCAAAGATATGATGAATAACTAAACATGATCGCATGACATAATTCACCTACATGTTATCTAAGTAATCAGGATCGCATCATTAAATTCACATATGTGATTTATATGCTAAACATAGGGCATTCGATATGATGTCTGAATTAAGAACATGGTGTTGAATATTTTGTATATGATGTCTAAACTATGCAATGCAAGACACCATATGCATGACATGAGCAGTATAACCATGCCAAGTTAGAGCATACACCTCGGTGGGGGAATAGGACTGACCATCTGTCTATGAATCCATCTTTGAGGAGCTATCGGGACCCAACAAGAGATCTTCTTCGACAGGTAGCACTGTCTGCTCTAAAGGCCTTGTTTTCACTCCAGATTTTTCCATCTCCCACCCAAATGGCTAATTCACAGGAAGAGTAGTTTAATGTACAAACATTGTCGACAAATGGAAATGTAATGAAGAAAAGGATGGGTAAGATATCATTCAAATATATGATGCCTGGTTAAACAGGATGGCATTGCACATTTCACATATATTATGGCTGGCTAAAAGACATGAGACTGCATAATTCCCATATATGATATAGAAACTAAACAGGTGGCATTACAGAACATGTCTAAACTAAGCAGATGACATATATGATGTCAAAAGTAGGCACTGTAAGGAAACATATGCATGATATGACTAACATCATCATGCCAAGGTAGAGCAGACACCTTGGGGGTAAATAGGAGTGGTCAGCGGCGTCTGAATACGCCTCAGAACAGATATCTTCCTCTGGATTACAATCTGGAGAGGGGTGGGGAGGGTTTGCCATTGAACCCACCATGGAGCGATGTCTGCATGACATTGTATTGTCGCGCACAACTCTTCTCTTTTTCTCTACATGTTCAGCATGACTGTGTACAATATCTGACATGCATACGAAAAAAATATGGTGAGATTATGTAAGGAGAGCATGTAGAAATTTAGAGTGATGGTAACAACCAGTGGATGGATCCAAAAATAATGATAGCAGGCTGATGATTGCTTTAATTTAATAAAAAGACAGATGATGATTGCTTTACTATTTGTTTCCCACCCAGGATGGACAACATAGGCATACCCTAGGTGAACAGATATTAGACACAGATACTATTCATTGCTTCCTTGATATGTGCCCCACAACTAATTTAGAACTCAAGTTTGAACATTAATTTGGACCTGACTTGGAGTCCAAGAGGTGAACATGACGATAAAGTAGCAGGTAATTTTAAGCAATGCATAACATAAGCAGAAACAAAAGAGTGTGACCTCTCTTGTGGACCCGTGTACTCCTCAGGTTCATCTGCTGAGTCGATGATGGTGATGCCATTGCGGTGGGTGCCAGCGGCAGGGAAGGAGATCTGAGGCGGCGAAAGACGGTCAGGAGTCGTGATGTTTGGTTTGGTGGATGCTTCTGTCGATGAAGCAGCTCAGGTGAGGTGGACGATGTTGCAAAAGGAGCAGGACAAACCACACAAAGTTCCCTTCGACACCTACCTGTAACTGAAGTAATTCTGTAAGGGCTCATTTGGCTTGCATGATTCTAAAAACGCAGGGATAGGAAAAGCACCGGAATAGGATAGGAATGCACATGGTAAACAGAGCATTTGTAAACACAAGATTTCTGTCAAGTTGGGTGTTTGGTTTACAGGAATTGGAAGAGCAGAGGAATGCAAAGAAACATGGCCAAAATAAAGTGAAACCATATGAAAGCGTGTACAGTTAGAATGTTATTCTGCCACTAATGCACTTGGTCTTGTTTCATGCATAGGATTTTGAAAAGTAGGTCTAGGTGGATGTTTTGCTTCATTCCTTTCAACAAAATGCATGAATAATTGAATAGTAGAGTGCCATTGGAAAATTCCCTATTGCTATGTTTTTCCGTTGAACCAAAATTTCCCTAATGGATCGACATGAATGTATAATAATAAGTGATGCAACAAGTGTACAGCCTCTTTGTCGTAGCCGTGCCAACCTCAGCATCATTGGGTTGGTTGCTGAAGCAGTTGAGGCAAAGGTGGCTGTCGGAGGTGTGGAGGAAGATCTGAGGAATCTGTTGACGGCGTCCAGGGCACTGCTCTGTTGTGATGGATCGTTCTGTCGTTGGAGCAGCTCCGGTGAGCCGTAAGACGTCAAGGCTGGAGCAGCCCAAGACAGACATCGGCAATCTCAAGTGGGATTCTAATAGCATCTCCAATAGATGATGTAAAATATATGTAAAATTTACATCACCAAAAACCACTTGACTACAACAGATGAGGTAAAAACTATTGACTCTGAACTTAATTGTCGAAACTGAAATTTACTGTGGAATCTGAATGTTACTGTCAAAATTGAACGCAATGGTAGCAGAGAGGCACTTGACATGTAGTTTAGGGAGGTCCTACAGTTCATCTTCAGCCTGCACCCCCTGAGCCGCCAGCCACCACTGGCCGAACCGCCGGCCCCAACGCCGCCTCGCCGCCTCGAAACAACTCCCCACCGTCGGTCCGCCGCCGCCGCACCGCCCCGGCCAGCCCTCTAGACCCCCCGCCCCCACCCTGAACCCTAAGATAGATAGTGGGGTACCTCTCCGGCAAGCCCCCGTCCCCGCTGCGGGTGGTTCTTCCTTAACTCCGGCGAGCCCCCCCACCCCACCCCCTGAAAATCGACTGACCCGAAAGTCGATTCAGTCGACTGAAGTGTAGCTAAATCGGAGCAGAGCAGTAGCACGAGCAAGGGGGAGAGCAGTAGCAGCAGTGCGAGCGAGCGAGCGAGAGCCGAAGTAGCAGTAGCTGGGCGAGCGAGCGATCGACCGAGAGCCGGAGCAGCAGCAGCAGCGTGAGCGAGCGAGCGAGAGCCGGAGCAGCAGGATCATATCCGGTTGGTATGGACGCCAACACCGAAGGGGCCTCGCACTAGAGGAGAGCTGCCGTGGAGATGTCGCCCGCGTCGCCGGCTTCAAGGTAGCCGCTCCATGGGGGTGCGGGATGGAGCACTGTCGGCGCTGGGAGGTCGACTTAAGGAGGTGTGATGCGATGAGTGTACAACCTCTTTGGTGGCTCCGAGTAGGCCTCGGCTTCGTCCGAGGAGTCAGTGAGGATGCTACAGTTTTGGTGGAGCAGGTTAAGGCAGCGCTGTGGGGATGGAGCAGCGGTGATAGACGAGGCGATCGCCGAGCAGCTCCTTGGAGGTGGAGGATGGGGTGGCTGAACCGGCGGGATGACGAGATGGACGACGGATCCTCATCCGAGGAGGTGGACGAGGGACGTCGAGCTGTTGTGGTGGACGACGTCGTCGGGGAAGAGGCTCCGGCTGGGCAGCTGTCAGGACCCCGACTCAATGCCACATCGATCTAGCATGTAACACCTCATATCACTTTGCGGCCTCACGCACGGTATTCCCACGGGTGTCGCCTTACCTTTGCCCGGGACCGTTTGCGCCTTTTGGCACACGTATATGATAGTGTCGCTAGCATCCATATGATAAGGAGCCTGGGCTGACATGGCTAGTCATAAACCCAAAGTGGCACAAACTTACAGGGACAGGCATCCATGACCCAGCATCGAACGTGTCGGTCATCAGCGAGTGAATCCAGGCTGTAGCACTGGGCTAGCAGGACTCCGGTGAACCGGGCTGTAGCGGGCTAACAGGACTCCGGTATTCATCGCGTGACATTTCCCCGAGGGGACAGACACAGGAACGAAGAAGGACACATGCCGGCCAGCCTATGTGTTCCGGAGCAGTAGCAAACTACCATGGCTCGGTGGAAACACTAGGAGACATTTCCCGGTAAGAGAGGCTACTAAGAATAAACAACTAGATAGTCAGATCCCACACATACCAAGCATTTCAATAACATACACACAATATGCTCGATATGCGCAAATACAACATGGCATCACAACATGACTCTACGACTCAAGTATGTATTCATTAGGCTCCGAGGAGCGAGATATTACAAACAGGGGTCTCATGACCCAACATTCAGAGCATACAAATCAAGGCACAAGCGGAAGCTCAACATGTCTGAGTACAGAGATCTACAAATGAAAAAGGCTGCGAAGCCTGACTATCTACCAGATCCTGCCAAGGGCACAAGATCGTAGCTGAGGTATCAAGCTAAACGTCGAAGTCCACGCGGAACTACTAGCAAGACTAGAGTCTCTCTGCAAAAACATAAAATAGGCAAACGTGAGTACAAATGTACCCAGCAAGACTTACATCAGAACTAACTACATATGCATCATTATTAGCAAAGGGGATGGTGGGGTTTAACTGCAGCAAGCCAGCTTTGACTCGGTGGCAAACCCGAACCACGACTGCAAGTAACTCTTTTGAGGTGGCGCACACGAGTCCACATATTCACCATATCAATACACCACTATGGATCCGCTCACGTCTCCCTACGAGAATGCCATCCATAGCACTCATACTTATCTTACGCATTTTAGAGTATCCACTTTCACTTGTCTATGAACTGTACAGGCAACCCAGAAGTCCTTTTCTGCGGACACGGCTATTTGAATAGATCATATTAACCCTGCAGGGGTGTACTTCTTCACACACGCTCTCGCCACTTACCGCCCTATACACGTCATGTATCTCGACAACCTTCAAGCGGAAGCCGGGCGAGGGAGTCGGCCACGACCTGACTAACCACACAAGTCTCTCGTCCAGGTTTATCGCCTATTCGGGTTCCATCCACAAGGAGATCCGACCGGGGTGTCGCTCACGGCCCCAAACAATGTGTGCAGGGTTCCCAAGTCCACCATCCGGGTGCCACTTGATACACCGAGCCACTGTGCCTAGTCTGTCCCAAGCCCACCTGTACCGGGTGCCACTTGGTAGACTACTAACACTACCTACAAACACCAGAAACTAGTTGCAACTCCTGGACAGAGATCAAGTTGATTAATAAGTCGAGAGAGCTTGGAGTGCCCGGAGCCCAATGTGTGGTAGTAACTGTTCATGGATCACAAACACAAAACTCAGTTCCTAAGGACGACTTCAATGAGACAACCCACCATGTACTCCTACATGGCCTCTCACCGCTACCTTTACCAAATCGTGTTCACACACTTAGCTCCCAACAGTAGGACATGTTCACACACCTCCGATTCATTCCCGATGAATCAGACCTGACACAACTCTAAGCAATAGCAGGCATGACAAACAAGCATGAATGAGTAGGCACATCAGGGCTCAAACAACTCCTACTCATGCTAGTGGGTTTCATCTATTTACTGTGGAATGACAGGTCATGCAGAGTATAAAGGGGTTCAACTACCGCAGCATGTAACAGTTGAAACATTGTTGTCCTAATGCAGTAAAAGAGAGCAGGAGCGAGAGAGTGGGATTGTATCGGAATGAACAAGGGGGTTTTGCTTGCCTGGCACTTCCGAAGATAATATAGCTTTTCATCGGTGTCATCGAACTCATCGTCGGTACATCGTCTACCGAGAGGGGACAAACACCGGCAACAGAGAAGGAACACAATCAATGCAATGCAACAATATGATGCATGATCATGACATGGCAATATGCTGTGATTTGAGTTAATGCAGCTAGCAACAAGGTTAAATGAAGTTGGTTTGAACCCTAAGTTCAAATCCAAACTCCATATGTGAAATTCAAATGCCATTTATATCATTTGCCCTAAACAGTAGTCATAGGTTGTTCTAACATCCATGAAAACAGTACAGATGGATAGATTGGATTTTTCTGATCATTTTTCATATATAATTTATCTTATTTGGAGTTACGGTTGAATTTCTATGATTTTTAGAAGTTAGCACTATTTTCTGGAATTTCCTGAATTATTTTAAATCCAGAAAATGGTTAACTGCGTCGGCATGACGTCGGTGTGACGTCATCAAGTCAACTGGGGCTGGTCTAGGTCAAACTTGACCAGTGGGGTCCACTGGTCGGTGACACAGTGCTGGTTTGTGTGGCTGATGTGTGGGACCAGGTCAACGGCCACGTCAGCAGGTCAATGCTGACGCGTGGGTCCATAGATTTTATTAATTAATCTAACTATTTTGGTTAGCCGGCAACCTAATTAAGTGGGTCCCACTGTCAGTGTCATTAGTTTAACTAACTAAATTAATACTAGATTAACTCCTAATCTAGGTTTGACCAGGGGCGGGGCCCACATGGTCAAATGGGTCAAACCCACTGGCGACATGACGCCGGCGAGGCCCGAGACGGCGGCGCGGTCCGGAAACGCAGCACAGGCCACGGGTCGGGGCGCGGATGGCACCGTTGGAACCCTGGGCCTCGTCCGCGTCGGCTGGTGCTAGAGGGGTCGCCGGAGACGACCTAAATCGACGGCGGTGTCCGCTTCCGCGGCGGCCGGAGTTCGGGCGCCAACCGATTCGACGCTACGGTGCACGACGGGAGGAACTGGTGGGTGCTGCGTGCACCTGGGGAAGTACTGAACACGGGGACACGCTCAGGTGCGAGCAATGGCGTCAATAGCCGCGGTGGCGCCATGGCCTGTGGTAGTGAGGTCTCGGGCTTGACGGAAGCGACAACCAGAGGGGGTAAACGAGCACGGGGAGAGAGGGGTTCGACGTAGTGGCTCACTGCGGTTGTAGGGGGCGTCGAAGTGGGCTCGAGGAAGCACGGACGGCATCATGGCGTTGCCGGCGATCTCGGCGACCGGAGGGAGAAGAAGGCGATGTAGACGGCGATGCAGGGCGGCCGAGCTCACGTGACTCATCGAGGAGGAAGAGAGCGTCTTGGCGGAGCTTCTTGGCGCGTCGGCGGGGTATGGGGTGGCCGGTGGCCGTGGCAGCAGCGAGCGGCGGCGATGAGCGTGCTCGGGCGCGACAGGGAGAGAGAGCAGAGAGGGGAGAGGCACGGGAGAGAGTGAGAGGGGCCGGGGGGTTGCGTGGCATCTCCAGGGGTCACGGGAGCAAGCAGGGAGGCAGGAGGTGGCGTGCGGTGGCCGTGCGCGCGTCGGGCATGCGCTGTGCATCCGACTGGCGGGAGGAAGAAGACCTCCCTGCCACTGGTGGGCTGGGCCGGTCAGATGGGCTGCCAGGTGGGCTTTGGTGGATCCCAGGTAAGTTCCAGGTAAGTCTCTCTCTCTCTCTTTTATTGTTTTTGTTTTCTATTTTCTGTAATTGTATTTGGCTTTAATAAAAATGCCAGGGCATTTCCAAAAATCAAGAAACTGCTCAATGTCACTATTTGGAATATTTCCAACAACAAACATTTCAGTTTATGATTATTTGAGCATTTAAAATATTATTTAGCAATTAAATGCCCAAATGCAATTACCATATGATTTAATTCAAAAATCCAGAATGGCCTAGAAAAATGTGCACCATTTTTGGGAGAGGTTCTAGACTAATCCAAAAATGATGAACTTTTCTAAAGGGCATTTTGGGTTCTTTGAGAATATTTTTATTTGAACCTAGTTGATTTGATCTTGTGCTAGGGTTTGAGCAATCCCTATTTCAAATTTGAAATAATTTTAGACATGATGCAACAACCAAGCTAGTCCAAGTGCATAGCAAGGCTAGGGGTGTGACAACTCACCCCCACTAAACAAGAATCTCATCCCGAGATTCAAGACGTACGGTAAGATGAAGGGGGAACGCAAACTAATATAATCTTCACGATCCAGGTGGCACTTCATCAGAACGTTGAATCGATCACCATCTTTGACCCGATGTCTTCCTCTGAGAACTCTAGCTAACATGACATGGAGAGAAGGAGACTCTAGAAGGAATTATCTTCTCGAAGATCGAACAACTCAGGATCAACTCACGGAGTAAGACATAGCATATCTCTCGAGCTGGGACACGAAACACACATCTAGAGGGATGGAGTGGAACAGATGACGAGGGTTCACTAGGTAGACAACAATTCCACATTTAAGAAGGTGGTAAACGATTGTCAACGTAGTGAGGAGTTGAGTTGCCATGATACCATAACGGGGCACCTTAGGGAAGGTGACTTGTAGAAATATCCCCTTAAGTGGCAAAAGAATTACCTTTGATTCAGAGATCATTGAAATTCTTTATACCAGCCTAAGGCAATTCACAATTGATCATTTGAACGAATTCGAAAGAATGGCATACTCAGTTTGGAAAGAAAACTAGAGTTATAAGACAACTCAACAAACGGAAGGCACATTCCAATGGATACCGAGGATATAATCTAGTGACTGAGTGTGCTCTCATGAACTTGAGCATTTCCATACCCATCAAGGTTTAACCAACATCCGTGCCAAGGATCCTGGCAACACAACATACTACCATGATGAACGGTGATGGAGAATGCATGTGTAAAGGAGGACAACACCTTCTCAGATTTCACCTTAGGGAGGCCAAGGAATCAAAATCCGGCTGATCGACCGAGAGACATTTAGCACTCCGCTTCTAATGTTCTCCTTGATGTACCAGCTTAACCCAATACCAGCCGGTATCTGGAACATCAAGTAAAGGTCTGACTTCGGGGGAACAAAGGATCCATAAGGAACAACTTCTAAAATAAGTCGCACGACATCCTTATGGAGAGGATGGTCAACTTGCTCAGTTAAGATGCTACAATAATAGATCTTCCGACTAGGTGTGTTGGCCAACATCAACCTTGTCGGGACCTACATCATAGACCTTGGAATAGTTCCAACCATCATATCTGCCTGAGATTCAGATCTGGTTGGTAACAGGACATTTCAGACAGCATGTCTGGAAAAGAAAATTTGCAACACAAACCGAAGAGATGACGTTGCGAGATTCTCAGGAAATGAACTACGATAGCAAGCTCCCAAACATGAGCTGGTTCTGCTACACACATGTGAACACGTTGTCCCAGACAAACATGACCACATGGTAGTCTTACAACAAAACACTACCGAGTTCAGGTTGGGAACCATCATTGGGGATATTGAAGTCCTTACATAAGTCATATGATTAGCTCTTATGAAGAAACTTCTTCTCCTTGAACAAATCAGTCAGTGGCTTGGTGTGCTAGGGACACATATAGAATGGAGGTAATGAGCCTGTCAAACCATAGCATACTTCGCACATGCATGACTGACCTGGGATGATTCCAGGGAAAACAAAACAATCTGTCTCGAACTCATGGCGGCAACTTGCACCAAATGCACATGAATTAGAGGAAGCCACTTCTTTCATCCGAACATATGCTTCATGAGCTAGCATGAAGAAATGCTTTCAAAAGTTTCCAACACTAGCTGGATGTTCAACACGAATCATAGAGGAGACAAAATGCTGCTGATGGGCTCAACAACAAGTTATCGAGATTTCCATGTAAATGGAATTCCATAATTATGTGAACATGGGGATAGCATTGGTCAGACCCAAAAGATATAATGGTGTATGCTCGAGGAAAATCCACGAGTAAGACAACATTACGAACATCGTTGGTTCTGATTTGATTTGATGATAGCCCATACTCAAATCAAGGATTGGATAAGATGATAAGTCCATTAACTGATCACGAGGGTCAATCGATGAAAATACCAGCTTTCTTCAGCAAGAATACAAGATATCCCTTAAAATGAACTTAGTCGGACAAGATTTTATCTTCCAACTCTCCAAGTTGTTGTTTAGCTTAAACAACTAGCTTAGGGGTATCCTGCACAGATTCTTAGAGAAGGGGTGGTTTACAAGAAACCAACTTGATCACGAGCTCAACATAGCGGTCAGGTGACAACCTGGTCATACTTCCGAGAAGATATTCAGAAAATCACGAACCACCGGTATGTTACTAAGCTCGAGAACAATCTTGCTTTTCAGGGCAAGACGATAGGATCAAATAAGCAAGGATTGGCATTATCCTAACTCATTGATCGGAGAGTGCACCAGAAATAGGGACTAGGTAGCACAATCTATCTTAGAATGATGATTCAATAACCAACATGCTAAGAATGAGAATATTGTCCATTTAACTACCAAGCAACAGAGTTGCTAGGAGTACTGAGTTCACACATCACGATTCACTTGTCGGCACTCCGGCTGCAACAACACGGAACCGAGGAATGAATAAGGATGGCGAGAAGTATCACTACGCCAAGAATTCACAAGAGATGGTGCAATTCTCATGACAATCCCGACGTAAAGAGGGTAACACTCCAAGGTGGAACAGACCAAAATCTTGATTGCATTTGATCTGCGGAATACAACTGCTTTGACCCAATCCTAGAAATGGATGAGGTACTGGAGTTTGTTTCTCCTAGTCATTCTGAACTAGAATGGCTTGACGGACCACAGGAATGATAGGCACCGATGAACGAATGCACGCATACTCTTGACTGTCAATTGATAGACGAAGGTCAGAAGACAACTAAGGGGGACAACTCAAAGAATGTATGATTTTCTGAGTTGTGGATGCATAGATTAGTATGTCGAACTAAGTTACATTTGTTCCGGATAACCCTTGCGGAAAGGTAGGACTGGCAGATTCACAACACAGGATAGGAAACTCATTGAGAGCACTCTTGTTGTGATCATTCGGTTCAAGAGAACTTCTGCCAAAATGGTTCATGGTATTTGGAATAAGGGAATACCACGGACCTTGAGGACTATCACAAAGGTTACTAATATCCTAAGGAACTAGCAAACACTATCAACACGAGGTAAGTAGGGTGAATCTCGGGTTCAAAACCCAAGGAGTAGAATACCTACTACTAAGTGGCATCATGGGATGCTTTCGAGAAGGAAGGCCAGAATCATCACACTGGGAACACAAAACATGGCTAGATTACCTGGCGATCCTCTAAGACACCTAGGGTCATAATAATAACTCCAACATATATGTCGAGGCAATAGAGTACCTCAACTCAGCAATTAGTGTGATTAACCTGGCCTAAAAGGACATCAGGAACGGGAGGAAGGGATTTGCAAATGCATCAGACTGTTTAGAAACCTGGGATGACTCGGACAGCATAACGGCTGTAAATGCTCAAAAGGATTTGAGACATGCTACAAAAATGGTGGCATCGCCACTCAGAAGCACAATATCAAGAATTCGAGATCAACAATTAACATACGGAAGTAGTAGGAACTTAACTGAGGCTTGAAACCAACAATCCTATAAGTCTACGGGTTAGTAACACGTGATCCTGATAGAAAAAAGAGAAGGCCTAGTTCTTAACCCCGTAGGAAAGATAAGGTGACTCAGATCAGAAGGCATAAGGTAAAGGAGTAAAAAGAGCCTTACGTTCCCAACCACAATCAATTCCCTTATATAACTAAAGAATTTCTAGACTCAACTTTGACCAGTTTGGCTTGGTAATCCTACAGGCAGTCAAGCTCTGATACCAAAGCTGTCAGGACCCCGACTCAATGCCACATCGATCTAGCATGTAACACCTCATATCACTTTGCGGCCTCACGCACGGTATTCCCACGGGTGTCGCCTTACCTTTGCCCGGGACCGTTTGCGCCTTTTGGCACACGTATATGATAGTGTCGCTAGCATCCATATGATAAGGAGCCTGGGCTGACATGGCTAGTCATAAACCCAAAGTGGCACAAACTTACAGGGACAGGCATCCATGACCCAGCATCGAACGTGTCGGTCATCAGCGAGTGAATCCAGGCTGTAGCACTGGGCTAGCAGGACTCCGGTGAACCGGGCTGTAGCGGGCTAACAGGACTCCGGTATTCATCGTGTGACATTTCCCCGAGGGGACAGACACAGGAACGAAGAAGGACACATGCCGGCCAGCCTATGTGTTCCGGAGCAGTAGCAAACTACCATGGCTCGGTGGAAACACTAGGAGACATTTCCCGGTAAGAGAGGCTACTAAGAATAAACAACTAGATAGTCAGATCCCACACATACCAAGCATTTCAATAACATACACACAATATGCTCGATATGCGCAAATACAACATGGCATCACAACATGACTCTACGACTCAAGTATGTATTCATTAGGCTCCGAGGAGCGAGATATTACAAACAGGGGTCTCATGACCCAACATTCAGAGCATACAAATCAAGGCACAAGCGGAAGCTCAACATGTCTGAGTACAGAGATCTACAAATGAAAAAGGCTGCGAAGCCTGACTATCTACCAGATCCTGCCAAGGGCACAAGATCGTAGCTGAGGTATCAAGCTAAACGTCGAAGTCCACGCGGAACTACTAGCAAGACTAGAGTCTCTCTGCAAAAACATAAAATAGGCAAACGTGAGTACAAATGTACCCAGCAAGACTTACATCAGAACTAACTACATATGCATCATTATTAGCAAAGGGGATGGTGGGGTTTAACTGCAGCAAGCCAGCTTTGACTCGGTGGCAAACCCGAACCACGACTGCAAGTAACTCTTTTGAGGTGGCGCACACGAGTCCACATATTCACCATATCAATACACCACTATGGATCCGCTCACGTCTCCCTACGAGAATGCCATCCATAGCACTCATACTTATCTTACGCATATTAGAGTATCCACTTTCACTTGTCTATGAACTGTACAGGCAACCCAGAAGTCCTTTTCTGCGGACACGGCTATTTGAATAGATCATATTAACCCTGCAGGGGTGTACTTCTTCACACACGCTCTCGCCACTTACCGCCCTATACACGTCATGTATCTCGACAACCTTCAAGCGGAAGCCGGGCGAGGGAGTCGGCCACGACCTGACTAACCACACAAGTCTCTCGTCCAGGTTTATCGCCTATTCGGGTTCCATCCACAAGGAGATCCGACCGGGGTGTCGCTCACGGCCCCAAACAATGTGTGCAGGGTTCCCAAGTCCACCATCCGGGTGCCACTTGATACACCGAGCCACTGTGCCTAGTCTGTCCCAAGCCCACCTGTACCGGGTGCCACTTGGTAGACTACTAACACTACCTACAAACACCAGAAACTAGTTGCAACTCCTGGACAGAGATCAAGTTGATTAATAAGTCGAGAGAGCTTGGAGTGCCCGGATCCCAATGTGTGGTAGTAACTGTTCATGGATCACAAACACAAAACTCAGTTCCTAAGGACGGCTTCAATGAGACAACCCACCATGTACTCCTACATGGCCTCTCACCGCTACCTTTACCAAATCGTGTTCACACACTTAGCTCCCAACAGTAGGACATGTTCACACACCTCCGATTCATTCCCGATGAATCAGACCTGACACAACTCTAAGCAATAGCAGGCATGACAAACAAGCATGAATGAGTAGGCACATCAGGGCTCAAACAACTCCTACTCATGCTAGTGGGTTTCATCTATTTACTGTGGAATGACAGGTCATGCAGAGGATAAAGGGGTTCAACTACCGCAGCATGTAACAGTTGAAACGTTGTTGTCCTAATGCAGTAAAAGAGAGCAGGAGCGAGAGAGTGGGATTCTATCAGAATGAACAAGGGGGTTTTGCTTGCCTGGCACTTCCGAAGATAATATAGCTCTTCATCGGTGTCATCGAACTCATCGTCGGTACGTCGTCTACCGAGAGGGGACAAACACCGGCAACAGAGAAGGAACACAATCAATGCAATGCAACAATATGATGCATGATCATGACATGGCAATATGCTGTGATTTGAGTTAATGCAGCTAGCAACAAGGTTAAATGAAGTTGGTTTGAACCCTAAGTTCAAATCCAAACTCCATATGTGAAATTCAAATGCCATTTATATCATTTGCCCTAAACAGTAGTCATAGGTTGTTCTAACATCCATGAAAACAGTACAGATGGATAGATTGGATTTTTCTGATCATTTTTCATATATAATTTATCTTATTTGGAGTTACGGTTGAATTTCTCTGATTTTTAGAAGTTAGCACTATTTTCTGGAATTTCCTGAATTATTTTAAATCCAAAAAATGGTTAACTGCGTCAGCATGACGTCCGTGTGACATCATCAAGTCAACTGGGGCTGGTCCGGGTCAAACCTGACCAGTGGGGTCCACTGGTCGGTGACACAGTGCTGGTTTGTGTGGTTGACTTGTGGGACCAAGTCAACAGCCACGTCAGCAGGTCAATGCTGACGCGTGGGTCCATAGATTTTATTAATTAATCTAACTATTTTGGTTAGCCGGTAACCTAATTAAGTGGGTCCCATTGTCAGTGTCATTAGTTTAACTAACTAAATTAATACTAGATTAACTCCTAATCTAGGTTTGACCAGGGGCGGGGCCCACATGGTCAAATGGGTCAAACCCACCGGCGACATGACGCCGGCGAGGCCCGAGACGGCGGCGCGGTCCGGAAACGCAGCACAGGCCACGGTTCGGGGTGCGGATGGCACCGTTGGAACCCTGGGCCTCGTCCACGTCGGCTGGTGCTAGAGGGGTCGCCGGAGACGACCTAAATTGACGGCGGTGTCTGCTTCCGCGGCGGCCGGAGTTCGGGCGCCGGCCGATTCGATGCTACGGTGCACGACGGGAGGAACTGGTGGGTGCTGCGTGCACCTGGGGAAGTACTGAACACGGGGACACGCTCAGGTGCGAGCAATGGCGTCAGTAGCCGCGGTGGCGCCATGGCCGGCGGTAGTGAGGTCTCGGGCTTGACGGAAGCGACAGCCAGAGGGGGCAAACGAGCATGGGGAGAGAGGGGTTCGATGTAGTGGCTCACTGCGGTTGTAGGGGGCATCGAAGTGGGCTTGGGGAAGCACAGACGGCGTCATGGCGTTGCCAGCGATCTCGGCGACCGGAGGGAGAAGAAGGGGATGCAGACGGCGATGCAGGGCGGCCGAGCTCACGTGACTCATCGAGGAGGAAGAGAGCGTCTTGGCGGAGCTTCTTGGCGCGTCGGCGGGGTATGGGGTGGCCGGTGGCCGTGGCAGCAGCGAGCGGCGGCGATGAGCGTGCTCGGGCGCGACAGGGAGAGAGAGAAGAGAGGGGAGAGGCACGGGAGAGAGTGAGAGGGGCCGGGGGGTTGCGTGGCATCTCCAGGGGTCACAGGAGCAAGCAGGGAGGCAGGAGGTGGCGTGCGGTGGCCGTGCGCGCGTCGGGCACGCGCTGTGCATCCGACTGGCGGGAGGAAGAAGACCTCCCTGCCCCTGGTGGGCTGGGCCGGTCAGATGGGCTGCCAGGTGGGCTTTGGTGGATCCCAGGTAAGTTCCAGGTAAGTCTCTGTCTCTCTCTCTCTCTCTCTCTCTTTTATTGTTTTTGTTTTCTATTTTCTGTAATTGTATTTGGCTTTAATAAAAATGCCAGGGCATTTCCAAAAATCAAGAAACTGCTCAATGTCACTGTTTGGAATATTTCCAAGAACAAACATTTCAGTTTGTGATTATTTGAGCATTTAAAATATTATTTAGCAATTAAATGCCCAAATGCAATTACCATATGATTTAATTCAAAAATCCAGAATGGCCTAGAAAAATGTGCACCATTTTTGGGAGAGGTTCTAGACTAATCCAAAAATGATGAACTTTTCTAAAGGGCATTTTGGGTTCTTTGAGAATATTTTTATTTGAACCTAGTTGATTTGATCTGGTGCTAGGGTTTGAGCAATCCCTATTTCAAATTTCAAATAATTTTAGACATGATGCAACAACCAAGCTAGTCCAAGTGCATAGCAAGGCTAGGGGTGTGACAGCAGCGGTGAGGTGGTGGACGGAGGAGGGTGGGGTTTCGCTGCTAGAGCGGAGAGGTTATGGCAGCCTGGGATTTCGAATGGCGAAAAGGGGGCGATCGGAGGGGGTGAACCATGACTTAGGGACGCACTTGTCCAAAATGTAGGGTGTGTTAAAATAGTACCCCCCACCAATTTGAACTAGCGACCCTTTCAGCTCAGGGTTAGAAGGGGGATTTCGCATGTCGGGATTTGGCAACTGGAGGGAGTTTTCGCGTGCGTTGTAATTTCGGGATAGCAAGGCGCGGGTTGTGAAGGCGCCAGTTTTGGGAGCACGATATCTGAATTTTCAGGATATAACAAGATGCGGGTTGAATTTTAGGGACAAGCCTAACGTGTAGTAATATTGTACTTGTACGTACCAAATCAATTCGCACTTCCCTCAACCAAAAAGAAAACAAAAAAATAAACTATTCACACCACACAAAGAGAGAGCCTTGCCCCGTTTTACTATACAAATGCTATTCAAAGCTACTCCCTCCTTCCATCTATATAGGGCCTAATGCGTTTTTCGATGCTAACTTTGACCAAATATTAGAGCAATAATATATGACATGCAACTTACACAAAGCACACCGTTAAATTCGTCTGTGAAAGGTTCTTTCAATGATATAATTTTCACATTGTGCATGTCATGTGCTATTAATCTTGTGAATAGTCAAAGGCGGTCTTAAAAAACTCATTACACCCTATATAGATGGAAGGAGGGATATGAATCCATGTTATGTCCAATTAAATTTTTTCGCTTGCTGTATAATGCATGTAACCTACTCATGCCAACATTTTAGTGCATTCCAAATGTCTATACTACCGCTGCAATTCGAACTGAATTCGTTTCTCTATTTCAAAAAGAATCTACAATCATGATTGTTGCCAACTTCAACCATCATTCGTGTATTACCTTAGTAACACACCACATGATTACTATAGAGATAGATATGAACTATGTGTATTACATGAACTCGAATTCTATTTTTGAATACACTTGATGTTGATTCCCAAATAATAGTACATTTGATGTACTAACTATATATTCATAATCTAAACCATGTTCCATACGTACCGTGTTTATCACACAAAGTATAGTGCCCCGCCCCTACATTATGACAAGTATTTAGACCTGAGCTGCAAAAGCCACACATTAGCCCAAATTATAATTAATGTTCTATGTATTATACGTAGTACTAGCAAGATGCCCATGCGTTCCACAGAACATCAACATGATCAAGGGGAGGCCTAATTTGCAAATATGGAGAGGGGTGTGGGTATCTTTTTTTTCAAAATTGCCATAGTTTCCTTCCTATCCGTCAGATATAAATCGGACGACCTATATTGCAGGATGGCAGGCACACCATCGTCAACAACTTCGTTTTTTTATAAGAGTAGAGATTAAATATATTATATGTAGTATAACATGTTCATAACCACACCATGTGTATCACCGTTTTATATATTCACACATGCGTCGGTTTAAAACACTATGATAAATTCTTCAAATATCCGAATTCTCTTTTTATAGTGAAGTATGATCTCTATTCGTCTTTTACACACACACACACACAATCCTATTATCTTAGTAGCTAGCGCTAACTTTCTCTCGTGCATGCACACGCCCGCATCCCTCTCACCCTCCCTCAACATTCTCTAGCTCCATCGTGCAAATTCGTCTTTTCACTTTAGGTCGTTCACCCATGGTGTGTGTAGGCCCCCCAGCTCCTTTATGGCACACATTGATCGATATGCCTCTCTAGCCAGGTGTGCCTAGCACAAACACAAGCTTCCCCTCTTCTCTTATCACCGTCCATGCCTCACTCCCACCACTCTTTTCATCGATCTCATACTTGCACACTCCTTCCCCCTTGATATAGTATGCCTCTCGCACTACCTCCTAGATGCATCCCTCTCTCTCTCTATCCTTCTCCCCGTGCCTCATTTGCTTCTAACACACACACATGCAGGTATACCGATCGATCTCCCATCATATACCTAGGTCGACTTTAACTATTCCCCCCCCCATCAATCGACGTACCTCACAAGTTATGTCTCTCCTTTGTCTGACAAAGGACGATTGATCTTCCTATGTAGTTACATCTGCTTACCACAGCCGTATCGCCCCCTCATCATTCGTGCATGCCTCCTGACCCGTCTCTCACACGCACATGCACAGTCAGGCAGCCATCCCCTCTCTTATTGATATTGCAAGCGTGCCCTTTGTTTGTCTAGCAAGCCTACCCACCATTTGTTAGGAGCAACTCCACTACCATCCCCTCCAACACTCTAGCTCTGTCTCTCTCCCAACCTTATTCCTCTCCTACACATATGCATGGATGCTGATCGATCTCCCTTAATACATGAGGTAGATCGATCTCCCTTAATACATGAGGTAGGCCTCTCTCCTCCTCCACACATATACCAGCCATTCTACCTCTATAGTTAATTAGGCCTCCCTCCCCCCCACCACACACCAATAGTCGAGCGCTGTAGGTAGGTATCCATGCCACAGAGACGAACTACACATGTCCCCTCTCACGTTCCAGTAGGCTAGCCACTCTATATCTTTGATGTGGGCACACACAAATTCGATGGCACTCTTTATCGATCGCGCGCACACACACACACATCATCCCTCTCTTCGATTCCACGGACACCTCAAGCCGATGATACCTCCACTCTCTTCTCGTGGATCGCCCCCTCTATATATATATGATATATCCAGGACTCTATTCCACACACATTGCATATGTTACATTTTTTGATTGACCCCCCCCAAATAAAAACTCTCACGAACCCACACACTATATCTCTCTACGTTTGTACCTCTCTCACACAACCCCAGGTAGGTGGTACGTATACAAGATGAGAATAGGTGCACCGTGCACGTACTCACGCTTCGTGCCCAGCCACACCCGCGCGGGTACACGGTGGAGCTCATTTCTGTATGAAATGGCACCCCACATGCTAATTTGAACATGTGTAGCGGTTGTTTACCTACGGAGGTCCTGTACCACGCGTGCACGAAACAAAGTTCGACTTCATGCGTTGGCGCGCTATTTTTAAATGAAGTTATATCGCTCAATGCCACGTACACAGAATATAAAACCATTTTTATGGAAAAAAAGGTAGTCCGCTCCACTATATACAATGGAGCCTGGCTGCCTGGCTTGTGTCTCTTCAGAGTATCTCACACAAGGTTGCGGTGGCCTCTCTCTCTCTATCACCGTTAGTCACCGATCCGGCCGCATCCCGTCCGCCGGCGGAAAGGGAGGAAGTGCATTTTCTCCGTTCGACGACGCCGAGGCAGCACGTCCCGATCTGCAGTACATGTCGTTCTCTCTGACCAAGCTCCGGCGCGGTAGGGCCTATGCCACCTGCTCGCTTCCGCAGTATGGGCAGATTTCGCCCGCCGCCGCTCACCTAGTTACATCCTGACGACCTCCAGGTATCCCCTCTGGCCTTGCTCCACTGTCCGTCTTCCCACGTCGCTGCATGTGGATCTTCCATAGTTCTTTGCCCAAAATGTAGATCATCCAGCATACTTTCCACATTGCAATCTCGTACTCACACCGTTTTAGACAAACACAACCGTGTTGTTATCTTCCCTTAGGACAAGGAATATGCTTCTTTTATGTCGTCGCATGTGTCATCAACTATTATTGGCCAGTAATTGTTTCCTTTCTACCTCTTTTTTGCAAATAGGGTTATCCATTTCACCTCGTTGCTATTGGGACCTTTTGGTGAACTGCACAAATCACTTTTTTCTTAAGAGTGTTTTGTGCAGTTGTACTAAAATGTCACACGGGCAACGTCTCTACATTTTAGTGCGACTACACAAAGGGAGATTGGTTTTGCTCTATCCTCCTCATCCAACTCCGAGCCTAATCTTCTCCAACTAGTTAGTCTTAAGAGAGACTGCAAAGGTGACCGGCTTCTATTTGTGTGTTTATTGTTTCATCACCAGTCCTCTATTATCGTAATCACACTTAATATCTTTGGAACAGGGACGCTCAGCTCTATTTTAGAGGAACTGCACAAAATGATCGGAATGTTGCATGCTCCAGACAGCTACTTTTTTCCCAACATGCCTTGTTGATTTAGACAGAGCTGGGGGACGTTGCTGCCAATGAAAGCATGGATCAATTTTAATTTAACACCTTCTCACAACTTTGTCTTCAGTTGTATGTAAATATTAGCTCTGATTGCTAATAATTGGATGCATTAGCAAGGATGTTAGTTTTTTATTGTTTCCGAAAGAGCATCGATGGCAAGACACACGAAACAAAAGCTGAAAGCTCACACCATTGTACAATTTCTTGTTGCTGGAAAATTATTTGTATAGTACGTCAATTATGTAAACAAATGCTGGAAGCTTGATAGCATTGCCAGAAGCCTCTTCAGCATCCGGGTCCATGTGCCATGCACAAAATTATACTCCTTCGTTCCTAAATATTTGTCTTTTTACAAATTTCAAATGGGCATATTTTAGAGTGTAGATTCACTCATTTTGCTTCGTATGTGTACTCCCTCCGTTCCTAAATATTTGTCTTTCTAGACATTTAAACAAGTGACTACATACGGAGCAAAATGAGAGAATCTACACTCTAAAATATGTCTATATACATCCGTATGTAGTAGTCCATTTGAATCTCTAAAAAGACAAATATTTGAGTAGTCACTCGTTGAAATCTCTAGAAAGAGAAATACTCCGGAGTATATTTAAGAACCGAGGGGGTAGTGCACAACCGCATGGGAGACTCAGCCCAGTCGTTGCACCACATTAATAGTGAGTAATGAGCAGTCAAATCGTAGGCCCCACCTTTCCCACTGTAAGTTGCTCGAAGAAGCAACCATCAATATGATCTTCTTTGAATCCGCTCATACTACTCCATCTGTCACTGTTTATAGAGCGTGCTTCAGAAAAAAGGAAAAAATCTCTAGGACCAAGGCGACTAGCGATCGGCCTGAAAAATAGCATTGGTAGTTATAGCACGACATCTATTACTAGAGGAAATAATGCGTATACACATGCATGCAGTGCTTCCACCCCGGGTAGACACATGCCTGCACTTACTCCACCCCGTAGTAGTACATCGAGAGAAAATTGTGGACTTGGTTGCAGTTACCACACCCTAATTAATTGAGCATTGAACCAAACGCGTCTAAAATCTCTCTGGTTGTGGAAATGCATTGAGATAAATGCATCATAATGAAGCGCACCCAGTAAACTGTGACGGAGGGAGGAGTAGTATGAAGGTGCAAAACCAAGTACGCGTATGGCCAGTCGGCCAACGCACCTCCTCTTGGCATATCACTGACATGTGGGACCGGAGTGTGAGCAAACCGATCTCAATTGACGGCAAAATGACCAACCCGTCGTTCCTTGAGAGAGACGAGGAGCAAGAACACACAGACAGGCTCGCACGGAGGCCAAGGTATATTCGAGCATGGTTGATCGATATCATCATTACATGCCGTTTTCCGCCCTTCTCTGGAATAAATGTGTACTTTATCAGAGATTAAAAAAAATAAGAGTACAGACGCTCCACCATGCGGTTCTAGTAGTAGTACTACTCGTACTACTAAACCTTGCACTTGTATCTTTGCCTCTTCGTGAAGTCGAACAATAATGGTACTCCGCATGTTGGGTACTACAGTGTATGCCTCTGACAATCTAACACCGGATGGACTGATGCATGTCCACCGCCTGGGTGAGGGTAGGTTGCATTAGTCAAAAGGCGTAAGCGAGCTTCACCTTGTCATGCATGCTTCTCCTCATTCTGCGAGTTGACGGGACACACCAAAAAGTAGTGCTAGTCCATACTGCCTCCTTTCTGGTTAATATGGCTTAATCTTTTTTGCGGGTAAATGAGAGAGCTTTATTCATATATAAGCATTCTTAGGACAATCAGCCAAGACACTGGTCACTAGGAAGCGAGGTACCCCGCAAAAAAAGAAGTAGGAAGCGGGGTGTTTCATCAAGCCAACTCTCGGCCACATTCAAAGTGCAGCAAGCACGGTTTGCACAAAGATGCGCCGCAAGGTTTGCTGACCTGTTTACATGCTGAATAACAAAAAAGAGGAAATATTACCGAGCGCTCCTATTTGTAACAGGATATGAGCCAGAATTAAGCGAGAATTGTGGCGAGTGTTCCGTGCAGTCAACTTCCATTACCACATTCGAGAACCCTCGAAGAGAACCAAATGTGTTGAAGATTGCTTTATCACATTTTAAAAATATAATAAGAGTGCAGACGCTCATCCATCCGATTCCTAGTAGTACTAGTATAGGAGTACATACCTCTATAGAATATAGTACTAGTACTAGTACTAGTAAAATTTGCGCTTGGTTGTTCGCCTCTTCGGGAAGTCGAACAATAATAGTACTAGTATAGTGTATGCTTCTGGCAATCTGACACCGAATTAACTGTTGCACGTCCACCGCCTGAGCGAGGGAGAGCTTGCATTAGTCAAAATTTTCTCCTTGTCCTGGGAGCCACCGTGTGCAAGCTTCTCCCGTACTGCAAGCTTCTCCTCGTTCGGCAAGTTGACGGGACACAGCAAAGTAATGCTAGTCCATAGTGCCTCCTCTCCGGTTAATATGGCTTAATTTCAAACGAGATAAATACATTTTTTGTCATTGTATATTTGTAAAAATACGGTTAGTGGACTTCAAAATACGCTCATTGCGCTCAATATATACATTTTCCGGTGTTTATACGGTCACTAGCTCACCCTGGCTGAGTATGTGTGTGCATGCACGTGTAGGTTGAGCACTTGAGCGTGACCGTGTGTGTTCCTTCGTGTGCTCAGACATGCATGCATTAGGGCGTCGCGCGCATTTTTACGTCCATGTGTACGTGTGACTGTTGCATACACGCAGGGGGAGTACGTGTAGGGGCCACTAAGGAGCAGTCAAATCACACAGTAAGTTAGTCGGGAGAAGCAACCATTATTTCACTCTTCAATGACACGTACGCAATATAAAATGGTTGATATGGAGAGAGAAAGAAAACCACTATATATACACTAGCAATAGCCTAAGCTACAAGCCTGCTTGCTTGGGTTGCTCTCTTCACAAGCATAGAATGACGATGGCCACACCGCTGGTCACATATCCGGCCTGATCCCGCAGCTAGGGAAGGGAACAATGTTCTGCTTAGATGTGGTCGACATCGGCGAGGGAGAAAACCCACAGTCGGTGCATCCCAATCGGGAGTCACCGCAGTATGGGCCGATGCCGCGTCCCAACTGCCTTCTAGCTATAGCCTGACGTCCCAGGTAGTCCATCTTCCTTTTGGAGCCGGCTTGCTCCACTGCCGCAGCTCCCCACGTAGCTCCATCTCCATGTCGATCTTTCTCTACTTCTACCGGCTTCTACTTGTGATGAGTTTATGTCTCATGAACTAGTGCCAGTACTATTATTCTAATCACACTTCTTCAATATCTTTGCCATCAGGGATGCTGAGCTTGATTTTAGTGGAACTGCACAAAAGCATTGTATGATCTGAGGGTGCCAGCCAACTTTCCTTCAACAAGTTCTACCTAGCCAGGAAATTAAATCATGTTTAGGGTTTAGGATTTAAGTCGTAGTGACACCATCAGTAGTTTTTCTTTCGTACATGCTCTCACAACTTTTGTCTTTAGTTTTGAAGTAAATATTGGCTATGATCTGTGAATCATTGAGATGCATCAGCATGCGTGTTAGTTTTCCTTTGTATTTGATGGAATGTTGTAACGGGGCAACCTTGGAATAGGAATGAAAATGGAGTGGAAAGTTTCCGTTTTTCCAGAGAAAAAATGGAAACGGAGAGAAACCAACGTTTCGTTTCGTTGGATCGCGCCATCGAGCAAAACCAACGTTTAAATCATGTCTATCGCGTTCATGTCTCACCCTCCTCCACGGCTCGACCCCACACGGTCGCTCAGCATGCCACTCACCGCAAACCGAGTATACGATAACTTTCCCGCCTGCTTGTCGATGGATCGCGCCATGGAGTACTAGCACTACTGGAAGAGATTGACGAGTTGGGGGAGGACAGCTAGCTGTAGCACGGACTCCCAAGAACTTTCTACATGCATGTTGTGGCCGGCTATTGCGATTTTTCAACATGGAGCAGTCACGTGCACCAGGAAGCGGCGCGGGCGACGCTCTCTCGGCCGGTGCGCTGCTTCAATATAACACCCCAAAAATTTAACCATGATTTATTGATTAAAATTTTGCCTAGGTAAATTAAATTTTTATTTTCTGGATTTTTTTTTGATTCAGAACCACTCTTTTTCTTCTGAGTTGTGGAGTTTCCACCCCAAGTAAAAACTTTCCAAAAATATTATTGGACTTGTATACCCTCTCAAGAAACATTTCTTTTATCAGTGGAATAATTTCTGCAGTTTTTTTCCTGAGCTTTATTTCTCTAAAAATGGTTTTTCATAAGTTTTGGAGCCTCTTTTGCACTACAACCCTTTGATAAATTTATTTAAAAATCCCACCAAAATTTGGGGATGACATGGGATGTCCCTAAATCACTTTTATGCAAAAATATCCTTTAGTCTTTTGGAGATTTTGAGCTTTATCCCAAGTTTTCAAATCTGGTCCAGTTGCACTTTTGCACTACAACCTATTTAAATATTTCTTTAAAACTTCCACCAAAATTAGGGGATGTTAGGAGGAGTATATTATTCAAATTTATGCAAAAAAAACACTGGTGTTCTTTGAAAAATTTGAGCAAATCATCCTTTTTTGCTCTCTGGTCCAGTTTGGTATTTTCTACTGCAACCCCATTTTATTTTGCTCTGTTGCCCATGATTCTTTTTCCTGCTTATAGTCCACCCTGCAAAACCCTTAAGTCCAGGAGAGTGGATGCATTGGAGTATTTTTGGTCCATGAAATGATAGCATTTAGTTTCTGTCCAGAGTTGGTTTTCTCAAAAACTTGTAGTAACTAATTTCTAGTTTTGCCAAACTAACCTTGCCACCATCACCTACATCCAAAGAGACTATGATCTGGAGTTTTTGGCCACCCCAAGAGTTGCCTAGATAGACTTAGCATTCTGTCGAGCACCTTGTGTGCATGGTCAGTTTTGACATGGTTTTCGGTTTGCACTTTGGACCTACTTCCTTTGCCTAACCAGCCTGTCCACTAAACTCCTATCTACCACTAACCTAGACATGTTTAGTACCAGCATCATTCGAGCTCTCTAACACGCGCTGGCATTACGTTGAACACCTGGCGTGCGTGCGCTGGGCGCGCCCAGAGCGCGCGTTTTGCATGTGCGTGCGCCCAGGTCGCCGCGTCTGGCCCCTGGCCCTTGCTCAACTGTAGAGCCACGCCCGTCCTCATCCACTCACCAGAACACTCTAGGCCGCCCCTGGAGCCCCACAGCGCCGCGTCAGGTCGGCCATGGTGGCTAGCGGCCGGCCACAGTAGGTTCCTGCTATGGACGGCGCCGCTCAAGCCATACGCTTGCGCCAGCTGCCCTCTGGAGCAGCTCGAGCTCATCCGCGAGCTCGTCCGCTAGCGCCCGTCGCCGCCACGCACCCCCTGCTGCAACAGAATGGCGGTTCACCGTCGAGCTTATCCACGGCCGCCATCAGAACCGACCTAATCATGCCATAAAAGGAGCCCCGAGCCCATTCGGACACTCAGGCAACCTCGTACCATCCCCTAGAGCCCCTACAGCCAGCAGTTGACGGCGGGAGGCCGTCTTCCTCGCCTCCGGCCACTTCGGCCGGCGCCACTCTCCGACTCCTTTTGTCGCGAGCAGGCCCTCCCCCGTCCATCTAGCACCACCACCCGACTCCCCTCGATCTTGCGGAGCCGCCCAAACCCTCAGCTTCGACGGGGAACCACCGTAGCCCAAACCCCCAATTCCTCTCGAAGCCACCGTCCGCCGTAGAGCTCGCCGCCGGCGCCTCCCTTCATCCCCACCAGCATTTCGACCACCGGGAGGACCGCCCGGGACTGGCGGATCCATCCCTGCCCTCAGAACCCCGTGGGGAGCCGCCAATCACCGGCGTCGATTGCCGGAGCCCCGCCTCTGTTCGGCCAGAGGAGGAAGAAGGCGGGGGCGACTGGTTAAACCTGACCAGCGGGCCCAAGGGACCCACTGTCAGTGACCCACGAGCCGGTCCTTGCTGGCGTAAGTGGAGGCGTAAAACCAGAGTACGTCTCTTACGTGTTCTTTTATTCGAAACGTTTTTTTTCTTTTTCTGTTTTATTTAAAAACAGAAATTTGACTAAACTTTGACTGGTTATATCTTTTTAAATATAACTCCAAATGAGTTGATTCTTTTTCCTACCTCTCTCAAATTTCACCTAGTTTACTTTAAGATTTATTTCAAAAATAATTAGGAAAACTTTTTGTATTATTTTTAAAGTTGGTGTTAATTTCAATATTTTCAAAAATAGGATTTTGAAGAAGAAGTCAACTTTCAAAAAATGCACTCCCACTTGCATACTCTTGAAGGCAAGCATTCTGAACCCTGCCATGATATTTTTGTGTGTTGTTTGATATGGTTACAACACCACTTTGACATGGAGCATTCGTTATTTTATGTGATGATACGATCATACGCATAATGAAGTTTCTTTGCTGTTAGAAATGGATATGCTTGTGACAGTAATCATCCTTGTATGCCTTCCGTGCCTACCGGGAGGAAGCCGAGAAAGTCTTTGTCTTGGGTAGACACGAGCTTGTCCCTAGTTCCTCGTCGAGACGATTGTGTCCGGTATGGCATGATGAGGTATGATGAGTGGTGATTCTGTCTGTTGGCTGAAATATATTTGCTATGCTAATCATGCAGGGAATACTTAAACCTCCTGAGTCAACCATAGATCGAGTCTTGTTCCAGTAACCCCCATACTTGTTTCGTACTACCACTTGTCCCTACTGCATGTAGGGTACAGTTCAGTAAGTTGTCAACCCCTTTCTTGGCACACACCGTACAGAGAGGCCAAGGTGGAAGATACCGGCTGCATCCGGTAGGCATGCCACTTAGTCCGGGGGCATGGGTGTTTCCGGTTGGGACCGAGAGGGGGGCACCCCTTAGTATCACGCGGTATAAATTTGATCCCTTGCTAATCAAGGTTGTAGCCTCCCCACTTAGACTTTTGCTTGACAGGTGTCGTGGGTGATTCCAGACACCGGTAAGTTAAGCTGGTGTGTGCCGGTCAGGTGTGTTTTCAATTAAAAGACCGTAAATGGAATTAGTCCTCATGGACTAAAGGAATCCGTTACTCGTGGGTAAAGAGTACACCCTCTGTAGAGGTTATATCTATTCGAATAGCCGTGTCCATGGTTAAGGACTACAGTCTGCGATGGGTCAAGTGTCGGTCTTAGGGTCGGTCTTCGGAGGAGAAACTGCCAAGCCAGAACATGGATCATGACTTGTGACTTATTATTATTATTATTATTATTATTATTATTATGGACTAACCCATTATATTATTTGAATTATTGAGTATCCCTGGGATGGTTCTACCCCCTGGATATTCATTGTTATTATTTTCTTACAAGCCCTTTATGTGGTGTCACACAGACGCCCGACTGTGGCCTGCTTGTTATTTTTATAAGCCCTTTATGTGGTGTCGCTGAGACGCCCGTCTGTGGCATGCTTGTTATCTATTTACTTTATAAGCCCTTTATGCGGTGTCGCTGAGACACCCAACTGTGGCATGCTTGTTATTTATTTACTTTATAAGCCCCGTATGTGGTGTCGCACCGACGCCCGACTGTGGCATGTTCGTTACTTATTTCACTTATAAGCCCTTTATGTGGTGTCGCTCAGACGCCCGACTGAGGCATGCTTTATGTTATTGTCCTTTCGAGGCGTCGCTTCAGATACCCGATCGGTGCATTCTATTTCTACTCTCTGATTGCATTATTCATATTGTATATGAATAACTTGCTTACGTGCATCATGGATTTTATTTTGTGACTGACGTTGTGATCATAGAATATTTCAGAGCATGAGTATCTTTTGTTATGTTATACCTGTGTTCATAATGTTTGCGAATACATTCAAAGTACTCACTGGCTTGTCCCTGGCTATTGTCTTGGCCAGATATCCTGCTCGGAGAGGAGCGTTGCGATGACAGCACCGGAACCTAAGCAATGGTGACAGTAGCCTCGCAAAGATAGGAGTTATCCAGGTCAGCTGTTCCTGTGGGAAATGGAGTCCCATAGACGCTGAAAGACCACAAACCGCTTCCGCCATCAGCCACCTGAAACCATTTGTTGTACTCATAGGCCAGAATGGTCTTGTATTACATATTTTGTATTTTGCTTGCAATTTCTGTATCAAGTTGGTGCCTCATCAGCTAACAGTAATCCTGGGGCTGGTGAGCCCAAGGACCATTTTCTGGGAAGTTGATATCCCGAAAATCCGGTCCTGACAACCTTGGTATCAGAGCCAAGATGACCATTGGCTAATCCTATCTTAGCCAGGTCAATAAACCTAGATTAACCAACCCACCATACCTTAACCTAACCCCGGCCAAGCTTCTCGTGCAAGATAGCCACACAGTGACCCCGACACCTTTTGGTAGTCGGTGCCCAACCTATCAGCCTAGCCTGTCAATCACGCGCTAGTGACCGACACCTAAAATGTCTCATTCGCAAGCGTGCGAAGGAAGACTCCATCCCCTTTTCCTATAAAAAGGGCACGCTAGCCTCAACACAGCACAACACTGCCTCTTCCCCAAACCGAGCTATAATGCCTGGCCCTATTGTGTACAATGAGACCACAACAAACAACCTTGGAGGTTTTGTGACCGTGCTAGCAAACCTCACCCGCCGTGCCTTTGCATTAGAAGAGCCCCCAGAATATGTTGTGTACCAAGGACCCATGAGCGGTGAGAGCCGTCAATTCTGGGCCACTGTGCACGTCTATGGTAGGGGTCTATCGCCAGAACGCCCCTATAGGTTCACCGGAAGGACAACTTCCTTTGAGCCACAAGCCATCCAACTAGCTGCTCGAGAGGCTATAGTTCAACTCCGGCACTTGTCGCCCAAAGTTAACTGTCACTCGTTCTACTACTATCCCAGACGTGACGGGTATGGTAGGCCACCCCAGGTTGCCAACGGAGATCACGAGACGGATCCTGCGTTGTTGCATCTGGTGCGCTATGTAAGTGCACTGGAGGAACTGTTCGTTCAAATCACCCTTGATCTGATCGCAGCTCGTGGAGAGCTGGTTCGCCGAGCCCCGGCGATAGGAGAAGATGAGCCCGACACCGACAACCCAATCGTGCTGTTCGGACAACCGATCGAGTCCTTGAGGTCAGCCCCAGCCATCAACCAAAATGCGTTGGTGTCCCCAGAAGTGCTTTGTCGCCTTTTTGGAACACGCTCCAACGGGACTGTGGCCAACAATCCCCGGGATGGTCATCATCGCTACCCCGACCCTGCAGCCCCTCAACCCCCTCCAGCTAATCCCGACGGTGAAACCCGTGGAGAAGCCTCGACGTCCACAAGGCATGCCCGCTTAGATATAAACGAGGTAGACTAAGTCACCCGAGTAGTACCGAGTCTTAGTATGTCCACGCCCTGTAATTGTGTGATCCTGTATCACCATAATTAAATGTTGTTTGCTTGTGCACCCCTATTTTAAATAGTAGCCATCCATAAGTATGTTGGTGTACGATTGCATTTTAAATTCCGGGCGTAGCTACCAAAAACCACCCCGACAACACCCACAATAACACATCACTTTTGTGAGATATGTATATCTGTAGCATTGACCCCGACCCCATAGAGCGGATTCGACAAACTAGTTACCCTTCACCACGGTAAAATACCCAGCCCCAATGCTATATAAAAGGCCACCTCGAGACCTTGCCAAGTATCCCTCACCTTGTGCACAACTCTCACAGCCATTTCCTTGCCATGCCGACCCCCAGTATTTATCTGAGAACCCCAGATGCAACTCTAGGTAGCTTTGTTGAGATATTGTGGGACTTTACCTGCAGTACCATGAGTGTTACCCACCCACCCCAGTACGAGTTGCTCAAATCAAGGATCACCCCATCCACCTCGAAATAATGGGCAGTGGTGCACATCCCTCTCGCAAATCCAAACCAAGACCCAACGGAAGCCTCCTTCGTGGGGAAATCTATGCCGACTCCGCATATGGCCATAGAAGCTGCTGCGTACGAAGCGCTTGCTCGCCTTTGATTCGCGGTACCCTATGCCAGCGAACGAGGGTATTATTACTTCCCGAGTCGTGCAGCACCCGGAGAAGTAACATCTTTTCCCGGTGGACGAATCGAGAGAGACCCAGTGCTGGCCAACCTTGCCCAGTATGTCATCGCTCAAGAGCGTTTGACCCAGCGAGTAATGGGTTATCTCCAGAGCCTCGCTGATTTAAACCCTCAGATCGCCATCGGCAGACCACTGAGGCCCGACCAGGAGGGACGCATTCATCGGCTAGTCAATCCGCTTCCCCCGATAGAAGAAGAGTGTGCCCCAGTACCAGAGACGTTTTCTCAAGACCCGGTCAATTTACCGTTGTCATTGTAGACGTCACTACTATGTTTGTTGCCCCAGCATGTATTTGTGTGTTGCAGCTCATGCGTTGTACCCTAAGTTTGTGCTATGAGTAAACTGTTTGGTTTCAGCTAATAGGAGTAATATTTTCAAAACAACCCTTAGTAAATCTCGAGGACGAGATTTTTCTTAAAGGGGGGTAGTGTTGTAACACCCCAAAAATTTAACCATGATTTATTGATTAAAATTTTGCCTTGGTAAATTAAATTTTTATTTTCTGGATTTTTTTGATTCAGAACCACTCTTTTTCTTCTGAGTTGTGGAGTTTCCACCCCAAGTAAAAACTTTCCAAAAATATTATTGGACTTGTATACCCTCTCAAGCTTTTATCAATGGTATAATTTCTGCAATTTTTTCCTTGAGCTTTATTTCTCTAAAAATGGTTTTTCATAAGTTTTGGAGCCTCTTTTGCACTACAACCCTTTGATAAATTTATTTAAAAATCACACCAAAATTTGGGGATGACATGGGATGTCCCTAAATCACTTTTATAAAAAAATATCCTTTAGTCTTTTGGAGATTTTGAGCTTTATCCCAAGTTTTCAAATCTGGTCCAGTTGCACTTTTGCACTACAACCTATTTAAATATTTCTTTAAAACTTCCACCAAAATTAGGGGATGTTAGGAGGAGTATATTATTCAACTTTATGCAAAAAAACACTGGTGTTCTTTGAAAAATTTGAGCAAATCATCCTTTTTTGCTCTCTGGTCCAGTTTGGTATTTTCTACTGCAACCCCATTTTATTTTGCTCTGTTGCCCATGATTATTTTTCCTGCTTATAGTCCACCCTGCAAAACCCTTAAGTCCAGGAGAGTGGACACATTGGAGTATTTTTGGTCCATGAAATGATAGCCCTTAGTTTCTGTCCAGAATTGGTTTTCTCAAAAACTTGCACTAACTAGTTTCTAGTTTTGCCAAACTAACCTTGCCACCATCACCTACATCCAAAGAGACTGTGATCTGGAGTTTTTGGCCACCCTGAGAGTTGCCTAGATGGCCTTAGCATTCTGTCAAGCACCTTGTGTGCATGGTCAGTTTTGACATGGTTTTCGGTTTGCACTTTGCACCTGCTTGCTTTGCCTAACCAGCTTGTCCACTAAACTCCTATCTACCACTAACCTAGACTTGTTTACTACCAGCATCATTCGATCTCTCTAACACGCGCTGGCATTACGTCGAGCACTTGGCGTGCGTGCGCTGGGCACGCCCAGAGCACGCGTTTTGCACGTGCGTGCGCCCGGGTCGCCGCGTCTGGCCCCTGGCCCTTGCACACCTACAGAGCCACGCCCGTCCTCATCCAGTCACCAGAACACTCTAGGCCGCCCCTGGAGCCCCAGAGCGCTGTCGTCAGGTCGGCCACGGCGGCTAGCAGCCGGCCATAGTAGGTTCCTGCCATGGACAGCGCCGCCCAAGCCATACGCGTGTGCCAACTGCCCTCTGGAGCAGCTCGAGCTCATCCGCAAGCTTGTCCGCTAGCACCCGTCGCCGCCACGCACCCCCTGCTACAACAGAACGGCGGTTCGCCATCGAGCTTATCCACGGCCGCCATCGGAACCAACCTAATTGCGCTATAAAAGGAGCGCCGAGCCCATCCGGACACTCAGGCATCCTCGTACCATCCCCCTAGTGCCCCCACAGCCAGCAGTCGACGGCAGGAGGCCGTCTTCCTCGCCTCCGGCCAGTTCGGCCATCGCCACTCTCCGGCTCCGTTCGTCGCGAGCAGGCCCTCCCCCGTCCATCTAGCACCACCACCCGACTCCCCTCGATCTTGCGGAGCCGCCCAAACCCTCAGCTTCGACGGGGAGCCACCGTAGCCCAAACCCCCAATTCCTGCCGAAGCCACCGTCCGCCGTAGAGCTCGCCGCCGGCGACTCCCTTTGTCCCCACCAGCCTTTCAACCACCGGGAGGACCGCCCGGGACTAGCAGATCCATCCCTGCCCTCAGAACCCCGTGGGGAGCCGCCAATCATTGGCGTCGATCGCCGGAGCCCCGCCTCTATTCGGCCAAAGGAGGAAGGAGGCGGGGGCGACTGGTCAAACCTGACCAGTGGGCCCAAGGGACACACTGTTAGTGACCCATGAGCCGGTCCCCGCTGGCGTAAGTGGAGGCGTAAAACCAGAGTACGTCTCCTACGTGTTCTTTTATTCGAAATGTTTTTTTCTTTTTCTTTTTTATTTAAAAACAGAAATTTCACTAAACTTTGACTGCCTATAACTTTTTAAATATAACTCCAAATGAGTTGATTCTTTTTCCTACCTCTCTAAAATTTCACCTAGTTTATTTTAAGATTTATTACAGAAATAATTAGGAAAACTTTTTTTACCGTTTTTAAAGTTGGTGTTAATTTGAATATTTTCAAAAATAGGATTTTGAAGAAGAAGTCAACTTTCGAAAAATGCACTCCCACTTGCATACTCTTGAAGGCAAGAATTCTGAACCCTGCCATGATATTTTTGTGTGTTGTTTGATATGGTTACAACACCACTTTGACATGGAGCATTCGTTATTTTATGTGATGATACGATCATATGCATAATGAAGTTTCTTTGCTGTTAGAAATGGATATGCTTGTGACAGTAATCATCCTCGTATGCCTTCCATGCCTACCGGGAGGAAGCCGAGAAAGTCTTTGTCTTGGGTAGACACGAGCTTGTCCCTAGTTCCTCGTCGAGACGATTGTGTCCGGTATGGCATGATGAGGTATGATGAGTGGTGATTCTGTCTGTTGGCTGAAATATATTTGCTATGCTAATCATGCAGGGAATACTTAAACCTCCTAAGTCGACCATAGATCGAGTCTTGTTCCAGTAACCCCCATACTTGTTTCATACTACCACTTGTCCCTGCCGCAGGTAGGGTACAGTTCAGTAAGTTGTCAACCCCTTTCTTGGCACACACCGTACAGAGAGGCCAAGGTGGAAGATACCGGCTGCATCCGGTAGGCATGCCACTTGGTTCGGGGGCATGTGTGTTTCCGGTTGGGACCGGGAGGGGGCACCCCTTAATAGCACGCGGTATAAATTTGATCCCTTGCTAATCAAGGTTTTAGCCTCCCCACTTAGAGTTTTGCTTGACAGGTGTCGTGGGTGATTCCAGACACCGGTAAGTTAAGCTGGTGTGTGCCGGTCAGGTGTGTTTTCAATCAAAAGACCGTAAATGGAATTAGTCCTAATGGACTAAAGGAATCCGTTACTCGTGGGTAAAGAGTACACCCTCTGCAGAGGTTATATCTATTCGAATAGCCGTGTCCATGGTTAAGGACTACAGTCTGGGATGGGTCAAGTGTCGGTCTTAGTGTCGGTCTTCGGAGGAGAAACTGCCAAGCCAGAACATGGATCATGACTTGTGACTTATGATTATTATTATTATTATTATGGACTAACCCATTATATTATTTGAATTATTGAGTATCCCTGGGATGGTTCTACCCCCTGGATATTCATTGTTATTATTTTCTTACAAGCCCTTTATGTGGTGTCGCACAGACGCCCGACTGTGGCCTGCTTGTTATTTTTATAAGCCCTTTATGTGGTGTCGCTGAGACGCCCGTCTGTGGCATGCTTGTTATCTATTTACTTTATAAGCCCTTTATGCGGTGTCGCTGAGACACCCAACTGTGGCATGCTTGTTATTTATTTACTTTATAAGCCCCTTATGTGGTGTCGCACTGACGCCCGACTGTGGCATGTTTGTTACTTATTTCACTTATAAGCCCTTCATGTGGTGTCGCTCAGACGCCCGACTGAGGCATGCTTTATGTTATTGTCCTTTCGAGGCGTCTCTTCAGACACACGATCGGTGCATTCTATTTCTACTCTCTGATTGCATTATTCATATTGTATATGAATAACTTGCTTACGTGCATCATGGATTTTATTTTGTGACTGACGTTGTGATCATAGAATATTTTAGAGCATGAGTATCTTTTGTTATGTTATACATGTGTTCATAATGTTTGCGAGTACATTCAAAGTACTCACTGGCTTGTCCCTGGCTATTGTCTTGGCCAGATTTCCTGCTTGGAGAGGAGCATTGCGATGACAGCACCGGAACCTAAGCAATGGTGACAGCAGCCTCGCAAAGATAGGAGTTATCCAGGTCAGCTGTTCCTGTGGGAAATGGAGTCCCATAGACGCTGAAAGACCACAAACCGCTTCCGCCATCAGCCACTAGAAACCATTTATTGTACTCATAGGCCAGAATGGTCTTGTACTACATATTTTGTATTTTTCTTGCAATTTCTGTATCAAGTTGGTGCCTCATCAGCTAACAGTAATCCTGGGGCTGGTGAGCACAAGGACCATTTTCTGGGAAGTTGATATCCCGAAAATCTGGTCCTGACATTCAATGCCGGCGCCAGTGAGAGGTCGCGTCCGCTCTGGCCGAGCATGAATGTGGCACTAACCGTTTCAGGCGGGGAGCACGTGCAGGTGATGAAGAGGGTTCGGGTTGGTCAGGAGCGGCCATGGCATCGGTCTGGACGCCCGCAAACAAGAGATGATGTATGTTAATATTGCTGCATATATAATTAACAACGTAAATAATGTGCCAGTTGGACAAATATGATTGGAGATGGAGATGGAAATGGAATTTTACGTAAACACGGATATGCATGTCTATGTCTATGTGTGTGTGCGCGATGACTCTCGCGACCTGGAAGCGGGGGCGTGTTTTTGATCGAGTTTTCTTTCTTGGTACGTTAAAAAATTGTCCGCCAGTTTTCATTTCTTTTTTCCGGGAACGTGCATATTCTATTTAAAACCACTGCTATGGAGAGATTTTTTTACTCCATTATAGCCTCTTGTTTGATAGAGTTTCTCGCGTCTCGCTCTCTCACCCTCTGCATATCAAAACAAGATGACAGTGTCCACTCTATCTCTCTCCTCACTGGTGGTCACAGATCCGGCCGAATCCCGTCCGCTGTGGGAGGTGAGGAGGTGCAACATTGATGTAGTCGCCGTCAGCGATGGAGGAAGTCGATGCACACCGTCCTCTCGGAGCCGACGCTGGCACGGACGAAGGTCCTCCGCGCCCTTGTTCGCTGCCGTCGTGTGGGCAGATCCCGCTCGCCCGCCTAAACGACATCTCGCCCACCTGAGGTATAACTTCTTGTACTGGTCCAGCTCCCCAGGTTGCTGCATGCGGGTTTTCTTCTATGCGACTACTCTCCAGCTCCCCATGTATAGTAGCTAGGGTTTGTCGGCTGGTCCAACATCACCTACTATTATAGAGGAAATGCCACTCGAAAAGTTGTCCTGATTTATGCCTCAGTGGAGGTATACATGTTGTTTCGACAAAAAGTACATGGTGGTTGTGCGGTCATTGTCCATATGCTCCTATTGCTGCTGCTAATCTAATACTATCACTGGTTAAATGAAGAAATGCTTCTTTTCTCGGGTATCCTGGTTTAGTTCCCATCAAGATAATCAGGATGCTCTGTTTGTTGGTGTACTTTTCATTAATTCTTATTTACAATTGAGATGTCATTGTTAATCTTGTAAAACAAAGTAACAACACTATATCCCTTTTTTATATTTTTGGAAACAGCGATGTGTATCTCCATACCCGGGCACGTATTCCTCAATTTTAGTGGAACTGCACAAAATCGGAAGGCCATTGTTGTTCCGCCTCACTGTCCTCTGCCACGTGGTTCTTCGTTCCTCGAGCTTGATTACTAAGAAGAAACAGACCACGGTGAGGATTTGTCGAACTTCATAGGTGCCTCATGTTGGGGAACGTTGCAGAAAATTAAAATTTTTCCTAAGGTTTCACCAAGATCCATCTATGAGTTCATCTAGCAACGAGTCAAGGGAGTGAGTTTGCATCTACATACCACTTGTAGATCGCGTGCGGAAGCGTTCAATGGAACGGGGTTGACGGAGTCGTACTCGCCGTGATTCAGATCACCGATGACCTAGTGCCGAACGGACAACACCTCCGCGTTCAACACACGTACGGAGCGGATGACGTCTCCTCCTTCTTGATCCAGCAAGGGGAAAGGAGAGGTTGATGAAGATCCAGCAGCACGACGGCGTGGTGCTGGATGCAGCAGAACTCCGGCAGGGCTTCGCTAAGCAACTACGGGAGGAGGAGGAGGTGTTGCAGGGAGGAGGGAGGCGCCAGGGCTCATGGGTGCGGCTACCCCTCCCTCCCCTCCCTTTATATAGGGGTAAGGGAGGGGGGCACAGCCTTGCCCCTTCCTCCAAGGAAGGGGTGCGGCCAAGAGGGGGGAGGAGTCCTTCCTCCCCAAGGCACCCCGGAGGTGCCTTCCCCCTTTAGGACTCTCCCCTCTCTCTTATCTCTAGGCGCATGGGCCTCTAGGGGCTGGTGCCCTTGGCCCATATGGGCCAAGGCGCACCCCGTACAGCCCATGTGGCCCCCCGGGGCAGGTGGACCCCCCCCCCCCCGGTGGACCCCCGGATCCCTTCCGGCACTCCCGGTACAATACCGATAAAGTGCGAAACCTTTCCGGCGACCAAAATAAGACTTCCTATATATAAATCTTTACCTCCGGACCATTCCGGAACTCCTCGTGACGTCCGGGATCTCATACGGGACTCCGAACAACATTCGGTATGCTGCATATTCATATTCATACAACCCTAGCGTCACCGAACCTTAAGTGTGTAGACCCTACGGGTTCGGGAGACACGCAAACATGACCGAGACGGCTCTCGGGCAATAACCAACAGCGGGATCTGGATACCCATGTTGGCTCCCACATGCTCCTCGATGATGTCATCGGATGAACCACGATGTCGAGGATTCGATCAAACCCCGTATACAATTCCCTTTGTCAATCGGTACGTTACATGCCCGAGACTCGATCGTCGGTATCCCAATACCTCGTTCAGTCTCGTTACCGGCAGGTCACTTTACTCGTACCGTAATGCATGATCCCGTGACTAACCACTTAGCCACTTTGAGCTCATTATGATGATGCATTACCGAGTGGGCCCAGAGATACCTCTCCATCATACGGAGTGACAAATCCCAGTCTCGATCCGTGTCAACCCAACAGACACTTTCGGAGATACCTGTAGTGCACCTTTATAATCACCCAGTTACGTTGTGACGTTTGGTACACCCAAAGCACTCTTACGGTATCCAGGAGTTACACGATCTCATGGTCGAAGGAAGAGATACTTGACATTGAAAAAGCTCTAGCAAAACGAACTACACGATCTTGTGCTATGCTTAAGATTGGGTCTTGTCCATCACATCATTCTCCTAATGATGTGATCCCGTTGTCAATGACATCTAATGTCCATAGTCAGGAAACCATGACTATCTGTTGACCAACGAGCTAGTCAACTAGAGGCTCACTAGGGACATGTTATGGTCTATGTATTCACACGTGTATTACGATTTCCGGATAATACAATTATAGCATGAATAAAAGACAATTATCATGAACAAGGAAATATAATAATAATGCTTTTATTATTGCCGCTAGGGCATATTTCCAACAGTCTCCCACTTGCACTAGAGTCAATAATCTAGTTACATTGTGATGAATCGAACACCCATAGAGTTCTGGTGCTGATCATGTTTTGCTCGCGATAGAGGTTTAGTCAACGGATCTGCGACATTCAGATCCGTATGTACTTTGCAAATTTCTATGTCTCCATCTTGAACATTTTCACGGATGGAGTTGAAACGACGCTTGATGTGCCTGGTCTTCTTGTGAAACCTGGGCTCCTTGGCAAGGGCAATAGCTCCAGTGTTGTCACAGAAGAGTTTGATTGGCCCCGACGCATTGGGTATGACTCCTAGGTCGGTGATGAACTCCTTCACCCAAATCACTTCATGCGCTGCCTCCGAGGCTGCCATGTACTCCGCTTCACATGTAGATCTCGCCCCGACACTCTGCTTGCAGCTGCACCAGCTTACTGCTCCACCATTCAACATATACACGTATCCGGTTTGTGACTTAGAGTCATCCGGATCTGAGTCGAAGCTAGCATCGACGTAACCCTTTACGACAAGCTCTTCGTCTCCATCATAAACGAGAAACATCTCCCTTGTCCTTTTCAGGTACTTCAGGATATTCTTGACCGTTGTCCAGTGTTCCTTGCCGGGATTACTTTGGTATCTTGCTACCAAACTTATGGCAAGGTTTACATCAGGTCTGGTACACAGCATGGCATACATAATAGATCCTATGGCTGAAGCATAGGGGATGACACTCATCTCTTCTTTATCTTTTGCCGTGGTCGGTGACTGAGCTGAGCTCAATCTCACACCTTGTAACATAGGCAAGAACCCTTTCTTGGACTGATCCATTTTGAACCTTTTCAAAATCTTATCAAGGTATGTGCTTTGTGAAAGACCTATGAGGCGTCTCGATCTATCTCTATAGATCTTGATGCCTAATATATAAGCAGCTTCTCCAAGGTCCTTCATTGAAAAACATTTGTTCAAGTAGGCCTTAATGCTATCCAGAAATTCTATATTATTTCCCATCAAGAGTATGTCATCTACATATAATATGAGAAATGCTACAGAGCTCCCACTCACTTTCTTGTAAACGCAGGCTTCTCCATAAGTCTGCATAAACCCAAACGCTTTGATCATCTCATCAAAGCGAATATTCCAACTCCGAGATGCTTGCACCAGCCCATAAATGGATCGCTGGAGCTTGCATACTTTGTTAGCGTTCTTAGGATCGACAAAACCTTCCGGCTGCATCATATACAGTTCTTCCTTAAGATGCCCGTTAAGGAATGCTGTTTTGACGTCCATCTGCCATATCTCATAATCATAGTATGCGGCAATTGCTAACATGATTCGGACGGACTTTAGCTTCGCTACGGGAGAGAATGTCTCGTCGTAGTCAATCCCTTGAACTTGTCGATAACCCTTAGCGACAAGTCGAGCTTTATAGATGGTAACATTTCCATCCGCGTCCGTCTTCTTCTTAAAGATCCATTTGTTTTCTATCGCTCGCCGATCATCGGGCAAGTCTGTCAAAGTCCATACTTTGTTTTCATACATGGATTCTATCTCGAACTTCATGGCTTCAAGCCATTTGTTGGAATCTGGTCCCGTCATTGCTTCTTCATAGTTCGAAGGTTCACTGTTGTCTAACAACATGATTTCCAGGACGGGGTTGTGGTACCACTCCGGTGCGGAACGTGTCCTGGTGGACCTACGAAGTTCAGTAGCAACTTGATCCGAAGTACCTTGATCATCATCATTGGTTTCCTCTTCAGTTGGTGTGGGCATCACAGGAACATTTTCCTGAGCTGCACCACTATCCCGTTCGAGAGGTAGCACTTCATCGAGTTCTACTTTCCTCCCACTTACTTCTTTCGAGAGAAACTCTTTTTCCAGAAAGCATCCGTTCTTAGCAACAAAGATCTTGCCCTCGGATCTTAAGTAGAAGGTATACCCGACAGTTTCCTTAGGGTATCCTATGAAGACGCATTTTTCCGACTTGGGTTCGAGCTTTTCAGGTTGAAGTTTCTTGACATAAGCATCGCATCCCCAAACTTTTAGAAACGACAGCTTAGGTTTCTTCCCAAACCATAATTCATACAGTGTCGTCTCAACGGATTTAGATGGTGCCCTATTTAAAGTGAATGTAGCTGTCTCTAGAGCGTATCCCCAAAATGATAGCGGTAAATCGGTAAGAGACATCATAGACCACACCATATCCAATAGAGTGCGATTACGATGTTCGAACACACCGTTTCGCTGAGGTGTTCCAGGCGGCGTGAGTTGTGAAACGATTCCACATTTCCTTAAGTGTGTGCCAAATTCGTGACTTAAATATTCTCCTCCACGATCTGATCGTAGGAACTTTATTTTTCGGTCACGATGATTCTCTACCTCATTCTGAAATTCCTTGAACTTTTCAAAGGTCTCAGACTTGTGTTTCATTAAGTAGACATACCCATATCTACTCAAGTCATCAGTGAGAGTGAGAACATAACGATATCCTCCGCGAGCCTCAACGCTCATTGGACCGCACACATCGGTATGTATGATTTCCAACAAGTTGGTTGCTCGCTCCATTGTTCCGGAGAATGGAGTCTTGGTCATTTTGCCCATGAGGCATGGTTCGCATGTGTGAAACGATTCATAATCAAGAGACTCCAAAAGTCCATCAGCATGGAGCTTCTTCATGCACTTGACACCAATGTGACCAAGGCGGCAGTGCCACAAGTATGTGGGACTATCGTTATCGACTTTACATCTTTTGGTATCCACACTATGAACATGTGTAATATTACGCTCGAGATTCATTAAGAACAAGCCATTGACCATCGGAGCATGACCATAAAACATATCTCTCATATAAATCAGACAACCATTATTCTCAGACTTAAATGAGTAGCCATCTCGTATTAAACGAGATCCAGATACAATGTTCATGCTCAAACTTGGCACTAAATAACAATTATTAAGGTTCATAACTAATCCCGTAGGTAAATGTAGAGGCAGCATGCCGAGGGCGATCACATCGACTCTGGAACCATTCCCGATGCGCATCGTCACCTCGTCCTTCGCCAGTCTCCGCTTATTCCGCAGCTCCTGCTGTGAGTTACAAATATGAGCAACGGCACCGGTATCAAATACCCAGGAGTTACTACGAGTACTGGTAAGGTACACATCAATTACATATATATCAAATATACCTTTGTTGTTGCCGGCCTTCTTATCTGCTAAGTATTTGGGGCAGTTCCGCTTCCAGTGACCCTTCCCCTTGCAATAAAAACACTCAGTCTCAGGCTTGGGTCCATTCTTTGACTTCTTCCCGGCAACTGGCTTACCGGGCGCGGCAACATCCTTGCCGTCCTTCTTGAAGTTCTTCTTGCCCTTGCCCTTCTTGAACTTAGTGGTCTTATTGACCATCAACACTTGATGTTCTTTCTTGATTTCAGCCTCTGCTGACTTCAGCATAGAGAACAATTCAGGAATGGTCTTTTCCATCCCCTACATGTTGTAGTTCATCACAAAGCTCTTGTAGCTTGGTGGGAGCGACTGGAGGATTCTGTCAATGACCGCCTCATTTGGGAGGTTAATGTTCAGCTGGGTCATACGGTTGTGCAACCCAGACATCTTTAGGATGTGCTCACTGACAGAACTGTTTTCCTCCATCTTACAACTATAGAACTTGTCGGAGATGTCATATCTCTCGACCCGGGCGTGAGCTTGGAAAACCAGTTTCAGCTCCTCGAACATCTCATATGCTCCGTGATGCTCAAAACGCTTTTGGAGCCCCGGTTCTAAGCTGTAAAGCATGCCGCACTGAACGAGGGAGTAATCATCAGCACGTGCCTGCCAAACGTTCAAATCGTCTTGCAGTGCTGGGAGAATAGGTGGGTCACCTAATGGTCCTTCTAGGACATATTGTTTCCTGGCAGCTATGAGGATGATCCTCAGGTTCTGGACCCAGTCCGTATAGTTGCTGCCATCATCTTTCAGCTTGGTTTTCTCTAGGAACGCGTTGAAGTTCATGTTGACATGAGCGTTGGCCATTTGATCTACAAGACATATGTGCAAAGGTTTTAGACTAAGTTCATGATAATTAAGTTCTAATCAAATTATGAACTCCCACTCAGATTTGACATCCCTCTAGTCATCTAAGTGTTACACGATCCGAGTCGACTAGCCCGTGTCCGATCATCACGTGAGACGGACTAGTCATCGTCGGTGAACATCTTCATGTTGATCGTATCTTCCATACGACTCGTGTTCGACCTTTCGGTCTCCGTGTTCCGAGGCCATGTCTGCACATGCTAGGCTCGTCAAGTTAACCCTAAGTGTTTTTGCTGTGTAAAACTGTCTTACACCCGTTGTATGTGAACGTAAGGATCCATCACACCCGATCATCACGTGGTGCTTAGAGACGACGAACTGTAGCAACGGTGCATAGTTAGGGGATAACACTTCTTGAAATTTTTGTAAGGGATCATCTTATTTACTACCGTCGTCCTAAGTAAACAAGATGCATAAACATAATAAACATCACATGCAATTATATAGTTGTGACATGATATGGCCAATATCATATAGCTCCATTGATCTCCATCTTCGGGGCTCCATGATCATCTTGTCACCGGCTTAAAACCATGATCTCCATCATCATGATCTCCATCATCGTGTCTTCATGAAGTTGTCACGCCAATGACTACTTCTACTTCTATGGCTAACGTGTTTAGCAACAAACTAAAGTAAGTTACATGGTGTTCTTCAATGACACGCAGGTCATACAAAAATAAAGACAACTCCTATGGCTCCTGCCAGTTGTCATACTCATCGACATGCAAGTCGTGAATCCTATTACAAGAACATGATCTCATACATCACAATTCATCATTCATCACAACTTCTGGCCATATCACATCACATGATCAATCGCTGCAAAAACAAGTTAGACGTCCTCTAATTGTTGTTGCATCTTTTACGTGGCTGCAATAGGGTTCTAGCAAGAACGTTTTCTTACCTACGAATAACCACAACGTGATTTTGTCAACTTCTATTTACCCTTCATAAGGGCCCTTTTCATCGAATCCACTCCAACTAAAGTGGGAGAGACAGACACCCGCCAGCCACCTTATGCAACTAGTGCATGTCAGTCGGTGGAACCGGTCTCACGTAAGCGTACGTGTAAGGTTGGTCCGGGACGCTTCATCCCACAATACCGTTGAAGCAAGAAAAGACTAGTAGAGGCAAGTAAGTTGACAAGATCCACGCCCACAACAGAATTGTGTTCTACTCGTGCAAAGAGAACTATGCATAGACCTAGCTCATGATGCCACTGTTGGGGAACGTTGCAGAAAATTAAAATTTTTCCTACGGTTTCACCAAGATCCATCTATGAGTTCATCTAGCAACGAGTCAAGGGAGTGAGTTTGCATCTACATACCACTTGTAGATCGCGTGCGGAAGCATTCAATGGAACGGGGTTGATGGAGTCGTACTCGCCGTGATTCAGATCACCGATGACCTAGTGCCGAACGGACAGCACCTCCGCGTTCAACACACGTACGGAGCGGATGACGTCTCCTCCTTCTTGATCCAGCAAGGGGAAAGGAGAGGTTGATGAAGATCCAGCAGCACGACGGCGTGGTGCTGGATGCAGCAGAACTCCAGCAGGGCTTCGCTAAGCAACTACGGGAGGAGGAGGAGGAGTTGCAGGGAGGAGGGAGGCGCCAGGGCTCATGGGTGCGGCTACCCCTCCCTCCCCTCCCTTTATATAGGGGTAAGGGAGGGGGGGGCGCAGCCTTGCCCCTTCCTCCAAGGAAGGGGTGCGGCCAAGAGGGGGGGAGGAGTCCTTCCTCCCCAAGGCACCCCGGAGGTGCCTTCCCCCTTTAGGACGCTTCCCTCTCTCTTATCTCTAGGCGCATGGGCCTCTAGGGGCTGGTGCCCTTGGCCCATATGGGCCAAGGCGCACCCCCTACAGCCCATGTGCCCCCCGGGGCAGGTGGACCCCCGGATCCCTTCCGGCACTCCCGGTACAATACCGATAAAGTGCGAAACCTTTCCGGCGACCAAAATAAGACTTCCTATATATAAATCTTTACCTCCGGACCATTCCGGAACTCCTCGTGATGTCCGAGATCTCATCCGGGACTCCGAACAACATTCGGTATGCTGCATACTCATATTCATACAACCCTAGCATCACCGAACCTTAAGTGTGTAGACCCTACGGGTTCGGGAGACACGCAGACATGACCGAGACGGCTCTCGGGCAATAACCAACAACGGGATTTGGATACCCATGTTGGCTCCCACATGCTCCTCGATGATGTCATCGGATGAACCACGATGTCGAGGATTCGATCAAACCCCGTATACAATTCCCTTTGTCAATCGGTACGTTACATGCCCGAGACTCGATCGTCAGTATCCCAATACCTTGTTCAGTCTCGTTACCGGCAGGTCACTTTACTCGTACCATAATGCATGATCTCATGACTAACCACTTAGCCACTTTGAGCTCATTATGATGATGCATTACCGAGTGGGCCCAGAGATACCTCTCCGTCATACGGAGTGACAAATCCCAGTCTCGATCCGTGTCAACCCAACAGACACTTTCGGAGATACCTGTAGTGCACCTTTATAATCACCCAGTTATGTTGTGACGTTTGGTACACCCAAAGCACTCTTACGGTATCCGGGAGTTACACGATCTCATGGTCGAAGGAAGAGATACTTGACATTGAAAAAGCTCTAGCAAAACGAACTACACGATCTTGTGCTATGCTTAAGATTGGGTCTTGTCCATCACATCATTGTCCTAATGATGTGATCCCGTTGTCAATGACATCTAATGTCCATAGTCAGGAAACCATGACTATCTGTTGACCAACGAGCTAGTCAACTAGAGGCTCACTAGGGACATGTTATGGTCTATGTATTCACACGTGTATTACGATTTCCGGATAATACAATTATAGCATGAATAAAAGACAATTATCATGAACAAGGAAATATAATAATAATGCTTTTATTATTGCCTCTAGGGCATATTTCCAACACCTCACCCAAACTTGATGCCAAATGGATGATGCATCACCATGATGACCTATCGATGCTCATGGTTGCACCTCATGGTTGCGTTGGGTGGTGAAGTTGATCGATTTTCAATGAAAAACAAGCTGTCTTCCATCAGTGCTCTTTGCTTGTTACCCACAAAGATGATATCCTTCGTCAGTTCACCTTGGTTGCGTTGGAGACGTAGTCGTCTTTCACGTTGGTGCAATTTTATCACACAATTGGCTATGAACCAAATGTTTCCTCGAAGAAGGATCAACATTGGTACTAAGAGCATAAGTTTTGTATTGATTTCTAAGCCTTCTCACAACTTTGTCTCTGGCTCCCCTGTAATTTTATTTGTCCAGCTATTAACTTTGATAAAAAAATGGTGTGGACTAAAAACCTGGATGGACGTAGTAGCCCTCCATTTTTATTTACTCCACATATTAGATTTGACTCAAATCAAACTTTGTAAAGTTTGACCAAGTTTAGGCCGAACACAACAAACCATAATTATTAGAGAGGGCAAACTGTACATACTCTCAAACCTTTCCGATAATTGAAATTAAGATTCTTTATTGGTACACACTCTCACACGTTTTTGATAATGTCAGGACCCCGATCCTATGCCACACCAATCTAGCATGTAACACCTCATATCACTTTGCGGCCTCATGCACGGTATTCCCACAAGTGTCGCCTTACCAGGCCCGGGACCGTTTGCGCCTTTTGATGTATATGATAGTGTCGCTAGCATCCATATGATAAAGAACCCGGGCTGACATGGCTAGTTGTGAACCCAAAGTGGCACTAACTTACAGGGACAGGCATACATGACCCAGCAACGAACGTGTCGGTCATCAGCGAGTGAATCCGGGCTGTAGCAGCTGGGCTAGCAGGAATCCGGTAAACCGGGCTATAGCAGGCTAACAGGACTCCGGTAGACACAGCGTGACATTTCCCTGAAGGGACAGACACAAGAATGAAGAAGGACACATGCCGGCCAGCCTAGGTGTTCCGAGGCAGTAGCAAGCTACAAAGGCTCAGTGGAAGCACTAGGAGACATTTCTCGGTAAGAGAGGCTACCAAGGATAAACAACTAGATAGTCAGATCCCACACATACCAAGCATTTCAATAACATACACACAATATGCTCGATATGTGCAAATACAACATGGAATCACAACATGACTCTATAACTCAAGTATTTTATTCAATAGGCTCCGAGGAGCAAGATATTACAACCATGGGTCGCATGACCCAACATTCAGAGCATACAAGTCAAAACACATGCGGAAGCTTAACATGTATGAGTACAGACAACTACAAATGAAAAAGGCTGAGAAGCCTGACTATCTACCAGATCCTGCCGAGGGCACAAGATCGTAGCTGAGGTAACAAGCTAAACATCAAAGTCCACACGGAACTACTAGCGAGACTGAAGTCTCTCTGCAAAAACATAAATTAAGCAAACGTGAGTACAAATGTACCCAGCAAGACTTACATCAGAACTAACTACATATGCATCATTATCAACAAAGGGATGGTGGGGTTTAACTGCAGCAAGCCAGCTTTCACTCGGTGGCTATCCTGAACTACGACTGCAAGTAACTCTTTTGAGGTGGCGCACGCGAGTCCACATATTCACCAACCAATACACCACTATACACCCTACGAGAACGCCATCCATAGCACTCACGCTTATCTTGCGCATTTTAGAGTATCCACTTTCACTTGTCTATGAACTTTATAGGCAACCCAGAGGTCCTTTATCACGGACGTGGCTATTCGAATAGATTATTTATAACCCTACAGGGGTGTACTTCTTCACACATGTTTCCACCACTTAGCGTCTGCACACGACATGTGCTCGGCAGACTTCAAGCGAAAGCCGATGTGGGTGTAGACCACAACCTACCTAAACACTCAAGTCTCTAGTCCAGGCTTATCGCCTATTCAAGTTCCATCCGCAGGGAGTCCGGCCGAAGTTTCCTCATATGGCCCTGAACGATGTGTGCAGGGTTCCCGAGACACCAAACAGGCGCCCGGTACACCATGCCACGTGCCTACCGCATCACAGCCCACCCCTCGGGTCAGCTGCGCACGGCCTCCAGCATACTACAAACACCAGAAACTACTTGCAACTCCTGGACAAAGGACGAGGGTGGTTAAGAAGTCAAGCGGGGTCATATTTCAGGGCCCAACGTGTGGTAGTAGCTGTTTCATGGATCACAAACATAGAACTCAGTTCCTGAGGACGGCTTCAATGAGATAGCCCACCATGTACTCCTACATGTCCTCTCACCGCTACCTTTACCAAATCGTGTTCATACACTTAGCTCACACATAGTAGGACATGTTCATCACCATTCCAATTCATCCCCGTTGAATCAGACATGACTGAACTCTAAGCAGTAGTAGGCATGACAAACAAGCATGAATGAGTAGGCACATCAGGGCTCAAACAACTCCTACTCATGGTAGTGGGTTTCATCTATTTACTGTGGCAATGATAGGTCATGCAGAGGAAAGGGGTTCAACTACCGCAATAAGTAACAGATGAATCGTTGTTTTTCCAATGCAGTAAAAGAGAACAGGAGCAAGAGAGTGGGATTGTATCGGGATGAACAAGGGGGTTTTACTTGCCTGGCACTTCTGAAGATAGTATAGTTCTTCATCGGTGTCATCGAACTCCTCGTCGGAATGTCGTCTACTGAGAGGGGACAAATACCGGAAAACAAGGGAGAACACAATCAAAGCAATGCATAATATGATGCATGATCATGACATATCAATATGCTGTGATTTGAGCTAATGCAACTAGCAAGACATTAAATGGAGTTGGTTTGAATCCAAGGTTCAAATTCAAACTCCATATCTGAATATTCAAATGCCATTTATATGATTTGTCCTAAACAGTAGATATAAGTTGTTCTAACATGCATGAAAATGGTACAGATGGATAGATTGGATTTTTCTGATCATTTTTCATATATAATTTGTTTCATTTGGAGTTATGGTTGAATTTCTATGAATTTTAGAAGTTTTGGGCCTTTTCTGGAATTTCCTAAATTGTTTTTAATCCAGAAAATGATTTACTGCGTCAGTGTGACATCAGCAGGTGAATTGATCTGGTCCAGGTCAAACCTAACCAGTGGGGCCCACTGGTCAGTGACTAAACTAGTTAACCTAAGTTAATTAGCACTAAACTAATACTAGATTAGACTAGTTAAGGCCCTGGGCCCACATGTCAGTGTTTAACATGGCTAATTAAATTACCTAGCGCTTAACCTAGATTAGCAGGGGCCTGGGCCCACTTGTCGGTGACCATGGGGAAGTCAAACAGGGTCAAACCCTGGGTCAGCGTGGTCAAACCCGCCGGTGTTGAATCGCCGGCAAGGCCAGACGCGGCGGAGCGCATCGAAAATCCTCCTCTGGCGACAAAAATGGTCGGCGAAGGGCATCTACGTGATGCGGATGCACGTTCACATCGAGTGGTGGTGGCATTTGGGCCTGGGGTGGCCGAAGTTATTGCCAGCGATGACCTCGGCAGTCACCGAGCTCGGGTGAGCTCAGGGTCGATGCTACGGTGGCTGGGAAAGCTCGTGTGGGGCACCTACATGCTCTACGCGGCGCGGGAAGGGAGATGAGCACAATGGCCAAACCGCTATGTAGCCGGAGGCACGTCGGCGCCGGTCGTAGGCGGCGGTGCGTGCGGGCGAGCAAGGTGTGGCGGCTATGGCGCACGAGAGCGAGAACGGAGAGGGGGAAGAGATGCATTGGCTCACGGCGGTTGCAGCAGGCGTCGAAGTGGGCTCGGGGAAGGCCGGACAGCGACGAGTCGATGATGGAGATCCGCGGCGGCCGACGATGAAGAACAGGTCAGGGACGGCGTTTTGAGGCGTCCGGCGTCGAGTGAGTCGACGGAGAGGACGGGGGCGTTGAGGCGGAGGCCATGGACACGTCGGCAAGGCGAGGGAGGGCCTGTGGCCGTGTCTACGGCGAGCGGTGGTGATGGCAACGCTCGGGTGTGTTTGGGAGAGAGGCCAGAGGTCGAGGGAGGGAGCAGAGAGCGAGGGGAGATGCAGAGGGGGCTGCGGGGCGTCTCCAGATGCGTCGGGGGCGCCTCGGTGGCAAGCAGGAGGTGGCCAGGGGCGGCGCGTGGGCGACATGCAGCAGCCTGCCTGCTCTGGCTGAAGGAGGAAGACGACAGGGAGCCCCTGCTGGGCAGGGCTGCTACAGTGGTGGGCCGGTTGGGGCGCCAGGTAAGTTCTCTCTCTTTTCCTTTTATTTCCTGTTTTCTAATTTACTGCAACTTTGTGGCTTTATTAAAAATGCTAGGGAATTTCCAAAAATCATGAAACTAATCTTGGCTACTGTTTAGAATATATCCAACAGTAAACATTTTAGTTTATGATTATTTGAGCATTTAAAATATTTTATAGCATTTAAATGTCCAAATGAAAATAATATATGATTTAATTCAAAAATCCAGAATGGCCTAGAAAAATGTGCACCATTTTTGGGAGAGGTTCTAGACCAATGCCAAGATGATGAACAGTTTAGAAGGGCATTTTGGGTTCACTAGAAAAAGTATTTTGGTATCCATAGTTGAGTAAGGTGGTGCTGGGGGTTTCTGTCATCCCCATTTCAATTTTCTGTGAAAAAGTAAACATGATGCATCACCAAGAGCTAACACTAGGCATTACTAGCACCAGGGATGTGATAGATAATTTGGCACATCTGTGGTTGTTCACTTAATGGATGGTAGTGTACAGCACGTGAAAGACAGGAAGTGCGACCAGGACGCGTGGATCGTTAGTTCATCGGAAGTACTCCGTAGTAGTTTTCTTCACTGGTACGTTAAATAAAGAGTTTCGTTTCGTACTTACACAATTTAAAATGATTGTTATGGAGAGAATAAGAAAACCACTCCACTATATATTAGTCGTATACACGAGTACTATATGGACGCGGCTTCATTGACTTTATTGCACCTGCCTTTGGGTTTATGACAGGTCGGCCCAAAATGTGGCTGGCCCACCTGTCATACAACCAAAAGTAGGTGTAGTTAAGGCACCGGAGCTCAGTCCATACTACAGTATATATATATATATATATATATATATATATATATATATATATATATATATATATATATATATATATATATATAACCTGGAGCCTCAGCGCTTGTTCGCTAGGGTTTGCACTCTCCACACTCTAGCCGCACTACATATATATATACACGCTGGAGGCTCAGCGTTCCTTTGCTAGGGTTTGCTATATTCACAGTCTCTCACCCTCTTCAACAGATCTAAACAAGACTGTGTTGGCCTCTTGTCTCTCTCTCCCCCTCACAGCTGGTGAAGGAGGCGTCCGGATCTCGTCACACCGGGAAGGGGAGGAGGTGCAGCGTTCACTCTATCGCCTTCAGCGAGGGAGGCAATCCACTGCCGGCTGCACTGTTCTCTTTCACCCAGTGCCTGTGCGGGAGGGCCATTGACCCCTTCTTGCTCACTGCCGTACATAGTGTGGGCAGATCCGGCCTCCCGCCGCACGCCTTGCCACATCCCGACGACCCTAAGGTATAAGTTTCTTTGAAACCATCATTGCTCTAGCTACATGTGGATCTTTTTCGATCTGTAGTCCAATCTAGGTCTTGGTTCAAAGAGGAAAGAAGGGTGCGGTGTGGTGGAGCATGAATCTAGGACGTGGTTCAATGAGGAAAGGAGGGAGGGAGAGTAGTATAGACTGTCTATCCAGCCGCTTTGTTGGTCGAAAAGGGAAAAAGGGGGTAACCCGAAACTGGGGGGTCGGGTAGTTTGTGCAGGACTAGATTTGCTGCCCTCACATAGGAAAAAGGTTGAAAGAGAACAAATACGGGACCAATGCAGATATGCTGCTTGGCTACATACTCTGCATCACCCATTTTTCCATGTGGACGCACATGGTGCTGGCATGTCCCATGTCCCATGTCCCATACAACTATTTTGCTGTTGTTAATCTAAGAATGCCGCCGGAAAATTGAAGTAATGCCACTATTAAAAGTAAATTATGTTTTTTAACGAATGTTGTTCTAAGAGAATGTCTCTGTTAATATGAATCAATGCAACCGTTTTAGAAATGCTACTATCCTACTTTGTTTTACATCAAGATAAGTTAGATGCTTCTTTTTGTCACCGTTTGTTTCATCATCCTTTATCGGCAAGTAATTGTTTCCTTTTTTCCTCTGTTAAAATAGTGGTATCTATTCAACTTGTTGCTATTGCGACATTTTGCTTCGCTACACAAAACACTTATGTTTAAGAGTGTTTTGTGCAGTTCAACTTGAATGTCACACCGGCGACTTTGCTTAATTTTGGTGGAACTGCACAAAAGGAGATCGAGATTTGTTTCCAGTATTCGTGGCAAGTTGTTTCAAATCTTGGTCTCATCCACATGATGTGCAGTGTGCTTTGAGATGTAGTGCTACTTGTTTTGGTACTGTTTTAAATAAATGTTGAATTGAAGCTATTGTATTGCTGTCTTTTCCCATTAAGTAGTGAACAAAAATGGGACCAACCCAGACATGATGCTTGTTGCTTTGTTACAACAAATTTTGCATCACCCCCTTTATAAGTAGATGGAAGCACATATTGTTGTTGCGCTCACTCTCCCCTGGAACTGTTTATGCTTTTCGTTAATATAATGCCGCTGGTAAAATTAAGCAATGCCACTCTCAGAATTAACTACTGAATCTTATTTCAAAACTGCAACACTTGTTAGGGATTGGCGGGATTACCATTTTTGTGGCCGCATGTTTCATCCTCCTTTATTAGCCAGTAATTGATTCCTTTTTTTGCCTCTGTTTAAACAGGGATATCTATTCAACTTGTTGCTATTGCGATATTTTGCTTCGCTACGCGAAACACTTATGTTTTAAGAGTGTTTTGTGCAGTTCAACTTGAATGTCACACCGACGACTTTGCTTAATTTTGGTGGAACTACACAAAAGGAGATCGAGATTTCATATATGTGTTGGGATATGTGTCCAGTCTTCCTCTCAAGCTGTTTCAAATATTGGTCAAGAAAGGTCAGTACCGACTTTCATCCACATGATGTTGCAGTGTGCTTTGAGATGTTGTGCTACTTGTATTGGTACTGTTTTGGATAAATGTTGAATTGAAGCTATTGAACTGTTGTCTTTTACCACTAAGTGAGCAAAAATTGTTCCAACCCAGACATAATGCTCATTTCTTTGTTACAACAAAACTCTGCATCACCCCCTTTATAAGTAGATGGAAGCACATGCTGTTGTTGCACCCCCTCTCCCCTAGAACTGTTTATTCTTTTTGTTAATCTAATGCCGCTGGTAAAATTAAGCAATGCCACTCTCAGAATTAATTAACTACTGAATCTTAGTTCAAAACTGCAACACTTATTAGGGGTTGGCGGGATTACCATTTTTGTGGCCGCATGTTTCATCCTCCTTTATTGGCCAGTAATTGATTCCTTTTTTGCCACTATTAAAATGAATCAGTTGCATTGTTTTAGGAATGGTACTATCCTGCTTTATAGTTCTTTCTACATGTTTAACCAAGGTATTGTTAAGATAATGTCTCTGTTAAAATGAATCAGTTGCATTGTTTTAGGAATGGTACTTTTCTGCTTTGTCATTCTTTATACATGTTGAAACAAGGCATTGTTAAGATAATGTCTCAGTCAATATGAATGAATCACACTGATGGAGAATTGCTACTCTCTTGCCCCCGATTCAATCGTACACTAATCATACACGCAAATGTGTACGATCAAGATCAGGGAGTCACGGGAAGATATCATAACACAACTCTAGACATAAATCAAAATAAACAAGCTTTATATTACAAGCCAGGGGCCTCGAGGGCTCGAATACATAGCTCAATACACAAGATTCAGCGAAAGCAACAATATCTGAGTACAGACATAAGTTAAACAAGGATGTCTTAAGAAGGCTAGCACAAAAGCAACACGATCGAAGAGGCAAGGCCTCCTGCCTGGGACCTCCTAACTACTCCTGGTCGTGGACAGCCTCCATGTAGTAGTATCCGTCGGCGGTGGCATCTGGCTCCAGGGATCCACCATCTGGTTGCATCAACCGGAAAGAAGAAAGAAGGGGGAAAAGGGGGTAGCAAAGCAACGGTGAGTACTCATCCACAGTACTCGCAAGCATCAGATCTATACTAAGTATGCATTGGTATCAAATGGAAGGTTTGTATCTGTGGACTGAACTGCAGAAAGCCAGAATAGAGGGGGGAAGGCCTAGCCTATCAAAGACTAGCATCTTCAAGCAGCTCCGAGCATCTTGCAGCATGTAGAAGAGTAAAGAGTAGCATTTTAATATTTAACAAGCATATTGTAACATTAATGCCCAAAGATCCTTCCTCGACTCCCTGCGAGAAAGCATTCCCGGAGCCACATATCTCAAGTAACCATTTGTAGTTGTATAAGATCAAGATATAAGTCTGAACATCCGTTACCATGGAAATGACTATTAATAGATAATCTTCCCTGCAGGGGTGCACCACGTTTTCCAACACACTTGATTACTCTGGCTGGACACACTTTCCTGGGTCATGCCCGGCCTCGGAAGATCAACACGTCGCAGCCCTACCTAGGCTCAGCAAAGAGGCCCCCGCCGGTCTACATCCTAAGCACTCCGAGGTGTGGGCCCATCGCCCGTTGCACTCTGGATCATTGCGCGCAGGGCGATCCAGGCCACCTCCACTGGGGCGCCGACCAAGCCGTGTCGCAATGCTGAACTGGACGTCTGACAAAGCTTTGGCTGATACCACGACGCCAAGGCCCATAACTATTCTCGCGTGGTGGTTGGTGCGTAAAGGCTAAAGGCCAACTTAGAACAAATACCCAAACCATAGTGTATTATTAGCTTGCGAAGACGAGCTGAGACTCATGATAAGGTGACCCCGTTGCCCCGTCTTGAGGAAATATGACAAGGGCTAGCCCAGCCCACTCAGGGGCGGCCTGCCTGCCCGGCCGTGCCTTGTAACCATCTTGCGGGTGCTCTCCGAGCCCGCCCGACTTTCCCAAAGGTCTCAAGTAAAGTCAAGGTAACAGTGTGTCCAAACATCAAGGGAAAACCCGAGGAATCATCCTTGGTGAATTCCACTCGATGTAATCATCAAGGTGAATGTAAGAGGATCCACCCTCGAGGTTCACACTTGAGGTGTTTCATGAAAGAGCTATATCAGGAATGGTGAAAGAGGAACCACCCTCATTGACCACGACCGAATAGCTACACTACAGAATTATCATTAGGAGTGCGTTATGAGGGATCACCATCAACACTCGATAGTAGCTCTGCAGAGTTGAGCAACTAAAGGGTTGTGATTTGATGTGAGGGTGTCAGGCTCTGGTCATCGATCACGTTGATCGAGTCGTCAAAGATGAAACAGGGGAAACCAGGACAAGGTGGGGGTCACTGATGGATCACTAACCAACCTATACTAAGAAGTTTAGGATAAGCAGGTAAGGTACAATGAGCAGGTTACAAAAGCAGCTATGCATCAGAATAGGAGCAAACAATAATAGTAGCAAAATCTAATGCAAGTATGAGATAATGGAATGGGCGATATCGGGATGATCAAAGGGGGGCTTGCCTGGTTGCTCAGGCAAGAAGGAGGGTCGTCGTCGAAGCAGTCGATCATAGGGGCATCAGCAGCGATCTCGAGGTCTAACGGAGAGAAGAGGGGGGAAGAAACAGTAAATATAAAACACATAGAGGTAATACAGATGCACGACAAGAAAACACGTAGCGCTAGGGGTGCTCTAATGAAGTGTTACACGATACTGGCGAAGGGGGAAACATCCGGGAAAGTTTTCCCGGTTCCGGACGTCTGTCAGACAGATGAACAGGAGGGGAAAGGTTTAACGTTTTCTATGATAGGAACGTGTGGCGGGCAAACGGACCGCGCTGTCGGATTTGTCTCGTCGTTCTGAGCAACTTTCATGTAGAAAACATTTTCATCCGAGTTGCGGTTAATTTTCTATGATTTTTCAAAGTTTATTCTATTTCTAGAATTACCAGATTTAAATTAATTCAAAATAGTGATTATGATGTCGACCTGATGTCATCATGACATCAGTGGTAAACAGAGTTCACTAGGGTCAACCAGACGTGTGGGGCCGTTCTGTCATAGACTTAGCAAATTATCATGTTAAATTAATTAATTTAGCTAATTAGGTTAATCAAATAAACTTAATTAAGTTAAGCTAATTAACCTAAATTAAGTTAATTAATTCTTTAATTAATTAATTTAATTAATTTTAAAACTAATTTTTTTTTAATTCTCATTTTACAGGGGGGATGGGCCCCACGTGTTATAGACACAGGGGGCCTAGCCGGCCTCCATAGCATGGTCGTGCACACGCATGCACACGATAGAGGGCAACCACGGCCGGGCGTGACCATGGGCGGCTCGGCCACGGCAAGCAGGGGAGGGGCGGGCTGCATGGGAGCAGCCGAAGGCGCGGCCAGTGCCGGGCGGGCAGCTGCAGGCCGGAGCAGGGCGGCACGGCGCAACGAGCGCGACCCCGAGACGAGGGCATGGCGCGGGCGAACGAGGCGAGTAGGGGGCAAGGGTGCGGAGGCCGCGAGCGTGCTACGGCGATAGCGTGGGGCAAGGACGAGCGCGGCGGAGGCGCCAACGGGATCGCACGGTCGGGAGGGACCGCGCCGGGGACAGAGGGAGAAGGGGAAGCGAGGTTCTCACCCCCGTTGTTGATGAACAGGGGGCCGGCCAGGCGCGATGACGACGTCGGGGAGGAGACGAAGACGAGGCGATGGGGGCGAGGCAGTCCGGTGGGGTCCAGCGACGGCGCGGTTGTGGATGGGGCGTTGAGGTGGTAGGGCGCCGACTCGGTGTCGGGGAGGCGACGGAGCGACGGTTGGTGTCGGTGTCAAAACCGGCGGATCTCGGGTAGGGGGTCCCGAACTGTGCGTCTAGGCGGATGGTAACGGGAGACAAGGTACACGATGTTTTTACCCAGGTTCGGGCCCTCTCGGTGGAGGTAAAACCCTACTCCTGCTTCATTAATATTGATGATATGGGTAGTACAAGAGTAGATCTACCACGAGATCAAGGAGCCTAAACCCTAGAAGCTAGCCTACGGTATGATTGTTGTTCGTCCTACGGACTAAAACCCTCCGGTTTATATAGACACTGGAGAGGGTTAGGGTTACACAGAGTCGGTTACAATGGTAGGAGATCTACGTATCCGTATCGCCAAGCTTGCACTTCCACGCCAAGGAAAGTCCCATCCGGACACGGGACGAAGTCTTCAATCTTGTATCTTCATAGTCTTGGAGTCCGGCCAAAGATGATAGTTCGGCTATCCGGAGACCCCCTAGTCCAGGACTCCCTCAGTAGCCCCTGAACCAGGCTTCAATGACGATTAGTCCGGCGCGCATATTGTCTTCGACATTGCAAGGCGGGTTCCTCCTCCGAATAATTCATTGAAGATTTTGAACACCAGGATAGTGTCCGGCTCTACAAAATAAATTCCACATACCACTGTAGAGAGAATAATATTTACACAAGTTCAATCTGCTAACGTATTTCGTGGCATGACGTCACACCACGGCCAAGCCTTTATTCGAATTGTTTTTATTGTTCCACCTCAGCGCGTTTAGCGAAGCGGTTTCCTTGGCACGTCTTGTCAAAGCAGAGATCGTGTCCCCTTATTCCGGGATTCTCATCAATACAGACGGGCGTGGGTAACCCAACCGCGCCATTGATTGCGGCGCTTGGGAGATAAGCGAGTTTCACCAGGCTGGTGGGGACGCATAGTTTCGTCCGCCCATATATAAGGGGATAAGGATCCACCTTTTTACCTACGCCTTCTTCCTCCTTTGCATATCCATTTCCACGCACCGAGCTCCAACGCCCAAGCCCGCACATCTCGCCTCAACCTTCCCCAGTCATGTCCGGAGCGGGAGGCAAGTGGATGGCCTCGTCCATTACGGAGGGGCATATCAAAAAGTTGCGGAAGGCCGAATACTTATCCGGCGACATCGCGCATCGGCTCCCCGACAAGGGGCAGCTCATCTCCACCCCCGGGCCCCATGAGAGGGTGGTGTTCCTCACCCACTTCCTCCGCGGACTAGGTTTTCCACTTCACCCATTTGTCCGGGGGCTCATGTTCTACTATGGCCTGGATTTCCATGATCTGGCCCCGAATTTCATCCTCAACATCTTGGCATTCATCGTCGTGTGCAAGGCCTTCCTCTGCATCCAGACCCACTTCGGCTTATGGCTGAAGACCTTCAATGTCAAGCCAAAGGTAGTGGGCGGCCGCCAAGCGGAGTGCGGAGGCGCCATGGTGGGCAAGATGCCCAACATCCTATGGCTCGAGGGCTCCTTTGTGGAGACCATAAAGGGGTGGCAATCGGGGTGGTTCTATATCACCGAGCCGCGTGACCCTGAATGGGCAGCGGCCCCCGAATTCAGATCTGGCATCCCCACATGGCTCACCTCCTGGAAAGAGAAGGGCCTATCATGGGGTGATTCGGAGGAGCTGATCGGACTCCAATCTTGCGTCCAAACTTTGGTGAACAAGAAGCTTAAGCTTGTCAACGTAGTCCAGGTCATGCTCATCCGCCGGATCCTCCCGTGCCAGGAGCGGGCTTTTAATTTGCTGGGATTTCGATCCGGCACAGCACCAAACCTTAAGCAGGCTCTTCGACACTATGTACGAAGATGCCTGGAAGGTGCTGTTCAAAGGCGCCGAGGCTCCCACATCCGCTACCGAAGATCGCGGATTCAGCTCGCAGCGTCCAGCCGGCGAGGTAAGCTATTCTACCATTTACGGGACACTTGTTTTTCATAGTTTGACTCCATGCGGGATCTAAGCTCCCTTTACCTTTAAGAGGCCTGGCAGAAAACGTCCGGGCAGGTTAACTTTCCGGCTCCCTTGCCAGAAGACCCAGCGGATGCCTAGTTAACGGGACTGCTGGCTCCGGCGCCTTACGTGGTGCCGGAGAAGAAGGCCAAGAAGAAGGCCACGGGAACTCAGAGGAGTTCCTAGCGCCAGGTGTTATCGTACTCATCGTCCGATGACTCCGAGGCAGACTCCTCCCGCGAAGACGAGGAGGAGAAGAAAGAGGCCTCTCCCCCAGCGAGGGGAGAGAAGAAGAGGAAGGCTTCCCCAACGGGGGAGGCTAAAGGGTCCAAGAAGGGAAGGACCCTTCTTCCGGACTGTTCCACCAACGCGACGATGGCGAAGAGGAGTGTCCCTCGAGGATCAATCCCCTGGTGAGATCGTAAGTGTTCTGATTCCATAATAACTCATGATTTCCCTTTTGTCGCATAGTGTCTTCTAACGCCGAATACAACCATGTAGCTCGCCCAAGGACGATCTCCCCGCTTCGTCGAGCGGGTCCCTGGGTTCGTCGGATGTGAATAGCACTTCACTTATGACCGCCTCCTCCCCCCGTGATGCAGACGACACCGAGGTGGGGTCCCAGAAGGGGCCCAGCAAGGAGGAGGAGGCCCCGGAGGTGCCACAGGGCAACCTCCCGGACTTTGGACCGGACTCCGCACCGGAACCTTTAGTGGTTCCGGAGTCCGGCGGGCGGCCCCTTCATAAGAAAGGCGAGACTGCGACGCCTGTGACCTCCGTACAACCGGAGGCGCCGGATAATTTGCTGGAGGCGCTCAACGGTGCTTCCATCAACGAGGAGCACCGCACTGTTATGAGTGCGGTGATTCAGAAAGTTCGGTCCGCCAAGAGCGAGCTGACTGAAGCCTGTACCAGCCTTCTAACAGGCTTTGAGGTAAGTGATTAAGATATGTAAAAATAGTACCGCATAGACAGTAGGCCCTGATGCTTAGTTTGGTGTTCGAAAAGAAAAGCCGAACTGAGGATCTAAAAAGATATACGCAGGAGTCTAACACAAATATGTCAATATGGGAATGCAGGCTACGCTGCTGACCTCTGCCGCACTGACTGTGGAGGTCAATGCCTTGAAGTAGAGCCTCAAGCGGTCCGAGAACAAGCTCGGCCGTGCCAAGAAGCAGCTCGAGGACAAGGAAGGTAAGTAATACCTTATAGAAAAGGATTTGGTTGCAAAAAATGACAGGGATAACGTGAATATTGCAGGGGCCACGAACGAGGTGGCGACCCTGAAGGAAGCGGTGTTCGAGGCCGAACGCAATGCGGCCGCGGAACGCACCGAGCAGGGGAAGTAGGAGGCGCGGGTGGCGGAGGTGCGGCAAGAGCTCCAGGCTCTCGTGGAAAAACATGAGAGTTTGGAGCGTGACTCGAAGACTTTTTGGGCTTCGGCCTTGGCGGCTTTAGCACTCTCAAGAGCCGAGGCCGAAGCCCAAAAAGCCCTCCAGGAAATTGAGGCGATAAAGAAGATAGCGGCGGGCAAGGCATTCTTCATGCAAAGCAAGCACGTGAAAGTGAATTACTTGTTACTTACCGAATCCGAAGCTCTCCAGGAGCATTCACAGATCTGCCCCGTAGCGTGTCTGATGCTGCCGCGTTCTACCGAGCCGAGGAGGGGAGCTCGACGGAAACAGTGTTCTGGTCTCAATATGCTGAGGCCGGACATCCGGTGCCCCTGAGCGACCAGCTGAAGCAGCTGGTCCAGCTCCACAAGGTGGCCGAACAGGCCATGAAGGGCCTCATAGTTCGGCTGTGGCCCAAAGAGGCCATGCCTGGGAGCTACTTCGGTCTGGTGCAGCGGCTGGTGGACGCCTGTCCGTGGATTGAAGTCGTCAAGCACTCCGTCTGCATTGAAGGTGCCCGTCGGGCCCTTGCCCGCGCTAAAGTGCACTGGGGCAAGATGGATGCTGAGAAGCTTGTGACGGACGCGCCACGGTCGGGCAAGGAGTATCGCACGCCCGAGATGTACTATAAGGGTGTCCTGAAGGGTGCCCGCCTTATAGCGGGTGAATGCTCCAAATATGTAATTTTTGAGTAGACTCGCATTTTGTTATCCTGTGCGCTGAAAACTTGTTCATATGCGCTGAGCAACGCTTGTTAATTTAAAATATTACCTTCTGTGCGGCCGTTTATCAAATTTGAGAGATGGCAAGTCGTTGGCTTCAGCCCCCATGCCACTAGTGTTGGGGTGTTCGGGATAAACTTGAGGGCTCTTTTTCCCATTTTTGGGTCCTTCGAGGGAGGCGGTCAACACAAAGAACGAGGCAACCGGACTAATAATGCTTGAACACTCTCACATAGCCATAGAATTCTATAATTTTAAATTTCGGCGAAGCCCCTAGTGTTCGGAAGGCCGAATTCGGGGCGTTATCCACGCCTGGGCCGGACAAAGCCGGCTCCTCGCTCTAAGCGGCATAAGTCTTTAGGGACTCGAAAAAACCTCTCGAACAGCGACCGGCTCTCGCCCCATCATGACGGTCAGTTTTAGCTTTCTCCACTGAGGTGCTCAACCCAAGTCAACTGGGCACAATCGCAGTGGTTCTCCCAGCGCTACCTTAGCCGATATAACGGAACGTAAGGTACCAAAACATGGGAGCCGGGAAAACCCAACTATTGACCCAAGACATGATTCGGAGCCGATGCATATAATGCTATAAGTTCGGGGTGTCACACTTGTGAAAGTGTTCGGACTTATCACACCATACTTTGGGGAACTTAAGCCCCTGGTGTATTTTGGCCGTACCAAAGCATACGGGTGCAACATGTCATAAGTGAACATATATAGATAAAAAAAGGAATGCAATGACAGGCAAAAAGCGATGCATGCTTATTCAAAAAATACTGCAACGAAAGCAGAACGATACAAACAGTGCGATAAGCAAGGGATGGGACTATTTAACATGTCCCCCTCCAGGGGTAGGCTGCGGAATGGTATGTAAAACAGGTATAATGCTCGTAATGGAGACCACTTGGATACTCGACGTAGCTTTTCCGCTTCCCTGGCTGTTGCATCGTGAGTTCGGCAAGTCTACTGCCGGACATGGCTTCTGGAAAATGGAGTCCTATGAATAATAAGAAAGAAAAAGAAGAATGACACAATTGGGAGCCCCTGGTGTGGTTGAGCCGCACTCTGGGCATGCCGTGGTCGTGCCCCTCCCCCTGTGCCCATGGTATCTCCAGAGCGTAGTTATGTACGCATGGTACTGGTCTCGCGATTTCGTGAGGGCTGGGGTTGGGGCCACATTGCTACGCGTGCTCGGAACCTGCCAGGTGGTCTTGTTGTAGGTTACTCCGGGCGTGCTTGACGGTGTCCGGCCGCTTAACAGCCGTACTCGAGAATTGCCTTAAGAGGCTTCTTTGTATTTCCGCCGCGAGAGCCGCTGTATGCTCCTCCGTTCGGAGAGAGCGTTCGGTGTTTCTGTTGACCGTAATGACTCCTTGAGGGCCTGGCATATTGAGCTTGAGGTATGCGTAGTGCGACACCGCATTGAATTTTGCAAATGCGGTTCGTCCGAGCAGTGCATGATAGCCGCTGCGGAACGGGACTGTCGGTGTCAAAACCGGCGGATCTCGGGTAGGGGTCCCGAACTGTGCGTCTAGGCGGATGGTAACAGGAGACAAGGGACACGATGTTTTTACCCAGGTTCGGGCCCTCTCGATGGAGGTAAAACCCTACTCCTGCTTGATTGATATTGATGATATGGGTAGTACAAGAGTGGATCTACCACGAGATCAAGGAGGCTAAACCCTAGAAGCTAGCCTATGGTATGATTGTTCTTCGTCCTAGGGAGTTCGGCTTCGGTCCATTCAGCGATGAAGTCAGCCAAGACTTGCGACTTTATAGCTCGCCATGGTTTATAGGTTATGTCGAATGGTAAGAGATCGATGGCCCATTTTGCAATCCTGCCCGTCGCGTCACGGTTGTTTATAATGTCGTTGAGGGGTACTTCAGAGGCCACTGTTATGGAACACTCTTGAAAGTAGTGTCGCAGCTTCCGGGATGCCATGAACACCGCGTACGCTATCTTTTGATAATGCGGGTACCAGGACTTGCATGGAGTTAAGACAGTGGATACGTAGTACACTGGTTTTTGAAGAGGGAATTTGTGCCCTTCTGTTTCTCGTTCGATGACGAGCACCGCGCTTACAACTTGATGTGTTGCCGCGATATATAACAACATTGGTTCGCCCAAATTGGGCGCGGCCAGGACCGGATTTGTTGCCAATATGGCCTTTATTTCTTCGAGTCCGGCCGTGGCAGCATCCGTCCATTCGAAGTGTTCGGTGCGCCTGAGGAGGCGATAGAGGGGCAATGCCTTTTCTCCCAAATGGGAGATGAAGCGGCTTAGGGCCGCCACGCATCCTGTCAATTTTTGTATTTGTTTGAGGTCTTTTGGGATATCCAATTGTGACAGAGCTCGGATCTTGGTTGGGTTTGCTTCAATTCCTCTACCGGATACAATGAAGCCCAAGAGCTTTCCGGCTGGTACGCCGAAAACGCATTTTTCCGGGTTGAGCTTAATGTCATATGCTTGGAGGTTGTCGAATGTGAGCCTCAAATCGTCTACTAGAGTTTCGACGTGTTTAGTCTTGACGACCACGTCGTCTACGTATGCCTCCACAGTTTTGCCGATCTGGGTTGCTAGACATGTCTGAATCATGCGCTGATATGTTGCGCCGGCGTTCTTGAGCCCGAAGGGCATTGTGTTGAAGCAGAATGGTCCATACGGAGTAATGAATGCCGTTGTGGCTTGGTCTGTCTCCGCCATCTTGATTTGATGGTATCCGAAGTATGCGTCGAGGAAGCACAATGAATCGTGTCCTGCGATAGCATCAATGATTTGATCGATGCGGGGAAGGGGGAAAGGATCCTTTGGGCAAGCCTTGTTAAGGTCTTTAAAATCGACACACAGGCGCCAGGATTTGTCCTTTTTTGGTACCATTACCAGGTTTGCTAGCCAGTCCGGATGTTTGATGTCTCTGATGAATCCGGCTTCTAATAGTTTGGCTAGCTCCTCTCCCATTGCCTGTCTTTTGGCTTCAGAAAATCGCCGAAGAGCCTGTTTGACTGGCTTGAATCCTTTCAGGATGTTTAGGCTGTGTTCTGCTAATCTGCGTGGGATTCCTGGCATATCTGAAGGGTGCCAGGCGAAGATGTCCCAATTTTCCCGAAGGAATTCTCGTAGTGCGGCGTCTACATCAGGGTTTAATTGTGCCCCAATGGAGGCCGTCTTTGTGGGGTCCATTGGATGGACCTGGAATTTGACTATTTCGTCCGCTGGTTTAAAAGAGGTGGACTTGGATCTCTTATCGAGTATCACATCGTCCCTGTTCACCGTGGAGCGCAACACAGTGAGTTCCTCTACCGTTAGGGCTTCGGATAGTGCCTCTAGGGCTAGTGCGGCTGTCTTGTTTTCGGCGCGCAGTGCTATGTCCGGATCACTGACAAGAGTGATGATTCCATTGGGCCCGGGCATTTTAAGCTTCATGTACCCGTAATGGGGTATGGCTTGGAAAATTGTCAATGCCTCTCGTCCTAATAAAGCGTGATATCCGCTACTTAACGGGGCCACTTGGAACGTGACCTCCTCGGACCTGTAATTGTCCGGCGAGCCGAACAGCACATCCAATGTAATTTTTCCTATGTAGCGTGCTTCCCGGCTAGGGATTATTCCTCTAAAGGTTGTGCTGCTTCGCTCAATGCGGCTCCAGTCTATTTCCATTTTTCAAAGGGTTTCCTCGTAGATGAGGTTTAATCCGCTGCCGCCATCCATGAGTACCTTGGTAAGACGAAAGCCGTCCACTATTGGACTGAGGACCAATGCGGCTGGTGCTCTGGCTGTTCGGAATTTAGGTTCGTCGCTGGCGTTGAAGGTGATAGCCGTGTCGCTCCATGGATTTGTTGTTGCTACTTGGTAGACTTCGGCGAGGCTGCGGATTGTTCGTTTCCACATATTATTTGATGCGAAAGTCTCGAAGACTGTTAATACCGTACTGGTACTGTTGGGGTGGTTCTCCGGGGCTAGAAGCTCTTCGCCACTTTTGGCCACCTGCCGCAGTATCCAACATGCTCGAAGGCTATGTGTTGGAGTGGAGCCCTCTATACTATGAATTTTACATGGCCCGCTGAGCCATGCCTCCAGTACGGTTCCGTGCCCTTTATGGGGTTTTTGCTTTTTGGTTTTTGTCCCGGGTGCCTGAGCATGATGCACCCTTTTGTTTCGGACTAGGGTTGTGTTCGGAGCCGGATTGTCCCAAAACTTAGTTTTGGTTTTCCGGAAACTCTCCATTGCACAATACTTTCGTACTATGGATGCCAGGTCGGTGAAGCGTGTAATTTCGCGACGACTTACGGCGTTCAAGATTCCCTTGTCCGTGCAATTGTTGCAGAAAATTGAAATTGCGTTTTCCTCACGGCAGTCCTTTATCCTGTCCATAACCAGGAGGAATCTGGCCCAGTAATGATGTACTGTTTCAGCGGGCTCTTGCCGGATTTGAGATAGATCGCATATGTTTGGGTGGGTGGGTGGAATTGAGTCCGGAACCCTGCCCAACTTGAGGCTCAAGTGCTGAAAAGTTTCCGAATTTGGAAGCTTGGATTGCTAGACGTTGTCCAACGAGTCTGGTCCGCTGCCTGACTTTAGGTTCAGTACTTGATCGACGTCCATCCCTCCGCGGGAATCCGGCATGGAGGGATCAGGAGTCCGGACATAACTGGTCTTTAATACAGAAGAAGAGTCGCCGCATTGTTCCTCTACCACCGCAACATGGTGAGTAACCTGGGGGGAGTCAATCTCTCTCAGATCGGTTTTAAGCCCAATCTGATCGTAGTCTGTAGAGACCCCCAGGGCGGCGATGCGATCCAAGAGCTCGTTACAGAAGAGAGCTCAATCGGATCCAGCTGCTCGGTGAATTTTCCGAGCTGGCGCGAAGATCGCTTTTGATGACCCGAGAGGTCATCGTCGAAGCGGCGGCCGAACAGGCGGTCATAAGAAAACCACCTAGCCGGATAGTTTGGCCGGCGGCCAAAGCTCCTTTGCCAATGGTACCGTCTTTAAAGACGGGAAGAGGCATCCTTCCTGATCGTGACGGCACAGAGGAACTCTCAATGAAAGCACCAATGTCGGTGTCAAAACCGGCGGATCTCGGGTAGGGGGTCCCGAACTGTGCCTCTAGGCGGATGGTAACAGGAGACAAGGGACACGATGTTTTTACCCAGGTTCAGGCCCTCTCGATGGAGGTAAAACCCTACTCCTGCTTGATTGATATTGATGATATGGGTAGTACAAGAGTGGATCTACCACGAGATCAAGGAGGCTAAACCCTAGAAGCTAGCCTATGGTATGATTGTTCTTCATCCTATGGACTAAAACCCTCCAGTTTATATAGACACCGGAGAGGGCTAGGGTTACACAGAGTCAGCTACAATGGTAGGAGATCTATATATCCGTATTGCCAAGCTTGCCTTCCACGCCAAGGAAAGTCCCATCCGGACACGGGACGAAGTCTTCAATCTTGTATCTTCATAGTCTTGGAGTCCGGCCGATGATGATAGTTCGGCTATCCGGACACCCCCTAGTCTAGGACTCCCTCAGGGACTATGTCGAAGATTAACTCCTCGCTTCGGAAGTTACCCAGGGATCCGAAGACCACTTCAAGTGTAACTGAGCCTGTACAATTGGCCTCTACACCTGGTATGACGCCTTTAAAGGTCATTTTTCTTGGTTTAATCCTTGACAGGTCTATGCCCATCTTGCGCACTGTATCCTGATAAAGCAGGTTTAGGCTGCTACCGCCGTCCATCAGGACTCTAGTGAGGTGAAATCCGTCGACGATTGGGTCTAGAACCAATGCGGTGAATCCGCCATGGCAGATGCTAGTGGGGTGGTCCCTTCGATCAAAAGTGATTGGGCATGAGGACCACGGATTGAACTTTGGGGCGACTGGCTCCATCGCATATACGTCCCTAAGTGCACGCTTCCGCTCCGTTTTGGGTATGTGGGTTGCGTATATCATGTTCACCGTCCGCACTTGTGGGGGGAAACCCTTTTGTCTCTATTGTTCGGCGGCCGGGTCTCCTCCTCGTCATCGCTATGCAGCCACTTGTCATTATTTTCGGCAATTAACTTGCCTGCCTGCTTGAACACCCAACAATCCCTGTTGGTGTGATTGGCTGGCTTTTCGGGGGTGCCGTGTATCTGGCACAAGCGATCGAGTATTCGGTCCAAATTGGACGGGGCCAGAGTATTTCTTTTGAATGGCTTTTTCCGCTGACCGGGTTTAGAGCCTCTGAATCCGGCATTAACTGCCGTATCTTCAGTATTATCGCCATTAATGTGGCGCTTGTGCTTATTGCGACGCGACCTGCCATTGTTGTCCTTGGTATCCGAACTACCAGAGTTTTTGGTTAGGTTGTTACTGCGAGCTAGCCAGCTGTCCTCTCCCGCGCAGAAGCGGGTCATGAGTGATGTGAGGGCTGCCATGGATTTCGGCTTTTCCTGTCCTAGGTGCCGGGCAAGCCACTCGTCGCGGATGTTATGTTTGAAGGCTGCAAGGGCCTCTGCATCCAGATAGTCGACAATTTGATTTTTCTTGGTTAAGAACCGTGTCCAGAATTGTTTGGCCGATTCGTCTGGCTGCTGAATTATCTGGCTTAGGTCATCGGCGTCTGGTGGTCGCACATATGTCCCCTGGAAGTTGTCAAGGAATGCGGCTTCCAGGTCTTCCCAACACCCAATTGATTCTGCTGGCAAGCTATTGAGCCAATGCCGAGCTGGTCCTTTAAGGTTGAGTGGGAGGTATCTGATGGCGTGTAGATCATCACCGCGGGCCATGTGGATGTGAAGGAGATAGTCCTCGATCCAAACTGCAGGATCTGTTGTGCTGTCGTATGATTCAATGTTTACAGGTTTAAAACCCTCAGGGATTTGATGATCCATTACTTCGTCTGTGAAGCATAGTGGGTGTGCGGCGCCTCTGTATTGGGATATATCACGACGCAGCTCAAACAAGCTTTGTCTACTGTGTTCGGCCCGGCCAGAATTGTTGTATCTGGCGTGACAATTGTCGTCACGTATCATGGGGCGCCCACGCGATCCGTAGATCAATCTTGTTTGTCTTGCCTTGTCCTCCAATATGTCTCGCAAGTCCAGCGCATTCCCCCGTGGCTTTGTACTTTTCGAGCGACGCTGGGGTGCGGCTTTAGTGGAGGGCCTAGAGGCCTCTCTGTCGCGGCCATGAGGTGGCCGGTCGGCCGTATTGTGCGCTGGTGATGTAGGTTTATGTGATTCCTCCTCTAATCGGGGTAGCATCTTGCATTTGGGATAGCTTTTGGAGGGGCGTTCGAGTTCACACTCTTCGGCCGCAAGGACTTCAGTCCATCTGTCGGCTAGCAAGTCTTGGTCAGCTTTAAGCTGTTGCTGCTTTTTCTTGAGGCTGCTTGCCGTGGCCATAAGCCTGCGTTTGAAACGCTCTTGTTCGACGGGATCCTCAGGCACGACAAATTCGTCGTCGTCGAGGCTTGCCTCGTCTCTGGAGGGAGGCATATAATTATCGTCCTCTACCTCTCTGTCTGCCGCTCTCTCATGAGGGCTGGCTTCTCCATCCTGCTGTGCTGAATCTTGTTGGAGGGGGTTGTCTTCGGCACTGTTCGGGGTGTTATTGTCTCCGGTGCCGGAATCTCCATTTTTGTTGTGGCGGGATTTAGAGCGGCGCCGCTGACGCCGGCGCTTAGGCTGTTTCTTGGAGGGGTCATCCTCCGTTGTTCCATCGCCATTCCCATCCTTTGGGATGTCCACCATGTATATGTCGTATGACGAGGTGGCCTTCCAGTGCCCTGTAGGCGCTGGTTCTTGGTCGTCTCCGGCATCGTCGTCCATACCGTCGATGTCTTCGGAGTCGAAGTCTAGCATGTCGGTTAAGTCATCGACAGTGGCTACGAAGTGGGTGGTGGGTGGGCTTTGAATTTCTTCATCGTCCGCATCCCAACCGTCCTAACCATAATCCGGCTAGGGCTCTCCTGATAAAGAGAGACACTTTAGCGAATTCAGGATGTCGCCAAAAGGCGAATGCTGAAAGATGTCCGCAGCGGTGAACTCCATGATCGGCGCCCAATCGGGTTCGATTGGCAGGGGCGCGGAAGGTTCGGGGTCCGAAGAGGAGTCCGGCACCTTGGAGTCACGAGCTTCGCAAGGGACAGGGTTGGTATTCAGCTCTATCGCCGTAGAGGTAGCAGCCCCTGAGGCGGTGTCCAGCCACCCATCCTCGATCGGCGCAGTCGGCTCCGAGCTAAGGGTCGGAGAGGACTTTTGTGTGGCCTGCAGGGCACTGTCCGGCAGCAGAGCTAAATCATGCCCATCGTGACAGTGTGACGCGCTCGGCTGTGGCTCGAATCCGTCGAAGATCAACTCTCCGCGGATGTCAGCCGTATAGTTCAAACTTCCAAATCTGACCTGATGGCCAGGGGCGTAGCTTTCGATCTGCTCCAGATGGCCAAGCGAATTGGCCCGTAGTGCAAAGCCGCCGAATACGAAGATCTGTCTAGGGAGAAAAGTCTCACCCTGGACCGTGTTGTTGTTGATGATCGAAGGAGCCATCGGGCCTATTGGTGACGACACAGAGGAACTCTCAATGAAAGCACCAATGTCGGTGTCAAAACCAGCGGATCTCGGGTAGGGGGTCCCGAACTGTGCGTGTAGGCGGATGGTAACAGGAGACAAGGGACACGATGTTTTTACCCAGGTTTGGGCCCTCTCGGTGGAGGTAAAACCCTACTCCTGCTTGATTAATATTGATGATATGGGTAGTACAAGAGTAGATCTACCACGAGATCAAGGAGGCTAAACCCTAGAAGCTAGCCTACGGTATGATTGTTGTTCGTCCTACGGACTAAAACCCTCCGGTTTATATAGACATCGGAGAGGGTTAGGGTTACACAGAGTTGGTTACAATGGTAGGAGATGTATGTATCCGTATCGCCAAGCTTGCCTTCCACGCCAAGGAAAGTCCCATCCGGACATGGGACAGAGTCTTCAATCTTGTATCTTCATAGTCTTGGAGTCCGGCCAAAGATGATAGTTCGGCTATCTGGACACCCCCTAGTCCAGGACTCCCTCAGTGGGCGTCGGTGAGGTGGCGCCGGGGATGGCGAGGCAGACGGCGTCGAGCAGCGCTCGACGACGTCCAGATCGAGCGGGGGGAGGGGGGCGGCGTAGTCGGGGCCAGCATCTGGGGTGTGGGATCGGGCGTTCGCTCAGATCCGGTCGGAGGGGAGTGGTGGGGAATGAGGGGAGAGGGGTACGTGTGGGGGGGAGTGGGTATCGAGTGGGTTAGGGTTCGGGGAGTGGGGGTTAGGTAGGCGCGGCTGGGCCGGTCTGGAGGTTACCTAGGCCGAGGCCCAGTGAGGGGGCGGGGCCTCTCCCCTTTTCTATTTTTTTGTTTTTCTTTTATATACTTTTGCCTTTTCTTTTTACTTATTTTAAATTTGAATTTGGAACCGACTTTGAATCAACATGAGCTTAACAATAGTAGAAGTCAATGACGTGGCACCATTAGCATGATTATTGTTGCATAACTATCCAGGCGTTACAATTCTCCCCCACTACAAGAAATCTCATCCCGATATTTAGGAGGTAGAAGGAAACAGTTCAGGGTATTCATCACGCAAGCGATCCTCTCGTTCCCAAGTGGCTTCATCTTCAGAATGGTGCGACCATTGGACCTTGAGGAACTTGATCGTCTTCGGACGCGTGCGGCGCTCAGCTTGGTCGAGAATGCGGACCGGATGCTCTTTATAGGAGAGGTCTTGTTGCAACTCGAGCACTTCATGATCCACTACCTGGATTGGATCCTTGAAGCTGCAGCGGAGTTGTGACACGTGGAACACATCGTGAACCTGAGAAAGGTTTGGCGGAAGTTCCAACTGGTATGCCACTTTTCCACGCCTTTCAAGAATAGTGAAAGGACCAATATAGCAAGGAGCTAGCTTGCCCTTGATCCCGAAGCGGTGTGCACCCTTCATTGGTGTGACTCGAAGATATCCCTTTTCGCCAGGTTGATAGACCATGTCTTTATGATGACGGTCATACTGACTCTTTTGACGTGACTGAGCAGTCTTGAGATTCCCGTGAATGATGCGAACTTGTTGTTCGGCGTGTTAGATAATATCCGGACCAAAGAGTGGACGTTCCCCAATTTCTGACCAGTTCAGAGGGGTTCGATACTTTCGTCCATATAACACTTTGAAGGGGGCCATCTTCAGACTAGCTTGATAGCTATTGTTGTAGGAGAACTCGGCATATGGGAGAGATTCCTCCCATTTCTTGCTGAAGGAAATAACACAAGCTCAAAGCATGTCTTCGAGAACTTGATTGACGCGTTCAACTTGTCCCTGAGACTGGGGGTGAAAAGTGGTGCTGAATGACGGATGAGTTCCCATAGCTTCTTGGAAACTTGCCCAGAATCTTGAATTGAATAAGCTGCCACGGTCTGAGCTGATTACCAGCGGAATACCATGAAGTGAAACAATTCTAGACATATAGAGAGTTGCCAACTGACTAGCAGTGATCGTTTCTTTAACGGCCAGAAAGTGTGCAACTTTAGAAAGCCGGTCAATGACGACAATAATAGCATCATTACCTTTCTGTGATTTGGGAAAACCAGTGACAAAGTCCATTTCAACATGGTCCCATGTCCATTCAAGAATAGAGATAGGTTGCAGAGTTCCAGCAGGCCTTTGATGTTCTGCTTTGATACGACGGCAAACGTCACATTCAGCAACATAGCGAGCAATGTCTTGCTTCATGTTTGACCACCAGAATCTTTGACGAATGTCTTGGTACATCTTGGTGCTACCGGGATGAATAGACAACGGAGTGTCATGAGCCTCTTCCATAACCTCCTTAGTCATATCCAGGTTTTTCTCCTTACATGGCACTACTAGGCGGCCTTTGAAGTACAAAGTGTCATCATTAGCAACAGTGAAGAATGAGGGCTTTCCTTCTGTTAGGTAGCGCTTAATCTTGTGGGCTTGAGAGTCATATTTTTGCAGCTCCTTGATGATATCCATGAGATATGGTTTAGCAACCAGGGTATTGAGAGAACCCTGCAGAACAACGTGGAGGTTCATTTTGCAGCACTCTGGAGGAGGGGGGGCAAGTGCACCAGGAGGAACAATATGGAGGTTCAGCTTTCTGAATTCCTCAACAAGCGAGGGCTGAACTTGGTGAACCCGGAGGTGGTTGCAATATGACTTGCGGCTCAAAGCATCAGCCATTACATTAGCCTTGCCTAGGGTATAGGAAATATTGAAAACAAAGTCTGCTACGATCTCCATCCATCTCTGCTGACGGAGGTTCAAATCTGGCTGAGTAAACAGGTACTTCAGACTTTGGTGGTCGGTGAAGATCTTGCAACGATTACCAAGAAGGTAATGTCGCCACTATTTCGGTGCATGCATGACAGCAGCAAGCTCGAGGTCATGAACTGGGTAGTTCTCTTTGTGAGGATGCAATTGATGAGAGGCAAAAGCAATCACTCTGCGCTCTTGCATTAGGACACCGCCTAATCCTTGACATGAAGCATCGCAGTAAATGATGAAGTCCTTCTTAGTATCAGGTGGAGCAAGCACTGGAGCCAAAGTCAGCTTGTCTTTGAGTGCCTAGAAACTTTCCTGACACTTTTCTGTCCAATCAAACTTGACGCCCTTGTGAAGCAGACCAGTCAGGGGCTTGGCAATCTTGGATAAGTTCTCGACAAATCGACGGCAATAGATGGCGAGTCCGAGAAAACTTCTGACTTGCTTGACATTCTTCGGAGGATTCCAATCGAGAATAGCCTAAACTCGCTCGGGGTTGATGGCAATACCATCCTTAGAGATGACATGCCCAAGGTAGGTCACTTCAGGAAGCCAGAATTCACATTTAGAATACTTTGCATAGAGTTGATGTTCTCGAAGCTTTTCCAGATCAAGTCGAAGGTGTTCAGCATGTTCTTCTTTGTTCTTGGAGTATACAAGGACATCATCCAGATAAACCACGACGAACTTGTTGAGGTGTTCCATGAATATATAGTTCATCAGACAAGAGAATGTCGCTGGAGCATTGGTCAAGCCTAAGGACATGATAGTGTACTCGTACGAACCATGGCGAGTTACGAAGGCGGTCTTGGGAATATCCTCTTCAGGAACCTGGATCTGGTGGTAACCCAACCTCAAATCAAGTTTAGATAATACTAAGGAACCAGCAAGTTGATCATACAGATCGTTGATTCTGGGAAGCAGATACTTGTTCTGAATTGTTGCCTGGTTGATAGGTCGGTAATCTTGGACCAAATGATTAGTTCCATCCTTCTTCTTGACAAAGAGAGAAGGTGCTCCCCAAGCAGAGGAACTTGGACGGATAAAACCCTGACGAAGTGAAGTGTCAATTTCCTCCTTAAGCTCAAGGAGTTCATGAGGCGGCATCTTGTAGGGCCGCTTGGTAATAGGAGTAGTGCCCGGTTTCAAGTCTATGACAAATTCAATAGCTCTAGCAGAGGGTATTCCTGGAAGTTCTTCTGGAAAGACATCTTCAAAATCACGAACCACTGGAATGTTCTCTATTCCCTCAAGAGGTGAAACATTCAATGCATTCAGAACATATATCTGGTTCTCGGCATCCCGAGCTGCTCGAGCTGAGTATTGAACTGTCTGGCCAGAAGGGTGAGTGAGCTGGACTATCTTGGTAGCACAGTCAATCTTAGCACTATGGGCTGTCAACTAGTCCATACCAAGAATGATGTCTATGTTGGAAGGTCTGAGTACAATGAGAGAAACCGGAAAAAGTAGACCTCCAATCTTGATTTGGTTGCGAGGGCATAACATTGTGGTTTGCCACTTGGATCCCGGAGATTGAATCGCTAAGGGAGTGGGCAAATTTTCCATATCCCACCCATGCAATTGAGCAAATTATTGGGACACAAAAGCATGTGATGCTCCTAAATCGAAGAGAACGGAAGCTGGCACTGAATTAACGCGAAGGGTACCCATCACGATTTTTGGAGACTCATGAGCTTCTTCAATCTTGACATGGGTGACTTGACCAACACTCATAGCAGGTGGTCCGGCACTACAACTTCCGATATGATGGGTTCGACGACCCTTCTTACGACCAACAGGAGGACGTGAAGTATTATGCGGCTGACCTGGGCGATAGTTGAGAGCAAGGTGTCCTGGCTGTCCACACTTGCGGCATAAACCATCATTATTGGGAGGAGCTACAACATTGGGCTATCCACCCTGAATCGTTGGTTGTCTCAGCGGCGGAGGCAGACGAGGTGCAACATAAGACGGCCTTGGTGTTGGAGCAGGTCGGTGATGAACATTGTGTGGGATCCAGACTCGGCGTTTCTGAGCAGGCTGACTCGAGGATGAGCCAACTTCTCGAGTATACTTGAGCGACTCTTGGTACTCAGTAAGACCAGTTTCAGTTCAGAAAGCTTGGCTGACAAGCATCGCAAAGTCTGCACAATCATGAGCAACAAGTGCCAGCTTTATATCGGGATGCAGTCCTTCACGAAATTTCTCCTGCTTGCGAGCATCAGTGCAGACGTCATCCGCAGCATAGCGAGATAATTCAAGGAATTTCCACTAATATTCATCCACAGTCATTGAGCCTTGTGAGAGTTTGCGGAACTCCTTCTTCTTCTAGTCCATCAGGCCTTGAGGAATGTGCCGTGCACGGAAGGCTAACTGAAATTCCTGCCAAGTGGTTACAGTCTCTGCAGGCAGCATACCCTTCTGGCTTTCCCACCATTGAGCAGTTGGACCCTTCAAGTGGAATGTCGCAAAGGTGACATAACTGGCAGGGGCAACATTAGCTGACTCTATCTCAAACAGGATGTCACGAAGCCAATCATCAGCATCCATAGGATTGGTGGAGTTGCGTAAAATGGATGGGTTGAGACGCATGAATTGCCGCAGTGTTATTGGGGTAGGCTGTTGATGAGCATTCTGGTTTGGAAACTGAGACATTACTCCAGTCATAAACTGACGATTCAGCTCAAACTGCTGCATCATTGCGCCAATATAGGGTGGACGTGGAGGGTCGTCAGCCATCCTGCTTAAAACATCAGGAAGCAGTTTAACAGGGGGTGGAGCAGGTGTAAGGAGTCATTCATGATGTAACTTGAACAATGAGCAAAGACATACAGATACATATATAGAGCCAAACACACGTTGTTAGCAGGAGCTCGGACAAGAGGATCATCCTAGACATACTAGGCGGCACGCTTGCATGCGATGGAGGGATACAACAGCGAGGCATAGCAAAGGCTACATCATCGTCGGAGAAAACCACTAGAGCGAGGAATCTGCAGGGGACGATGCAGGTTGCCCTCGATAGAAGGGTTTCTGCGGCCCGTGGACAAAGTGAAGCAGATCCTAGCTCCCAATTCAAGAAAGGCATGATATAAATCTCTGGGTGGATGTGATCACGAGATCCTAAGGTTAGAGTTAGCAAAATCATTTAACTCGAATACAAGAGAGATCAGAGTCCCAGAGTATAAACGAGGAATAAAAGATCCTAATACCACCCAATGGCGACGTGGGCCCGTAAGCCACACAACCATGTTAGTAAAACAGTTTTTTTCAAAGTCTAGACTCAACTTCGGCCAAGGAGTTGGAAAGGGGGTTCCTACAGGCAGTCGGCTCTGATACCAACTTGTCACGCCCCCGATTTAATTGTCCACTAATCATACATGCAAATGTGTACGATCAAGATCAGGGACTCACGGGAAGATATCACAACACAACTCTAGACACAAATCAAAATAAACAAGCTTTATATTACAAGCCAAGGACCTCGTGGGCTCAAATACATAGCTTGATACACAAGATTCAGCGGAAGCAACAATATCTGAGTATAGACATAAGTTAAACAAGGATGTCTTAAGAAGGCTAGCACAAAAGCAACACGACCGAAGAGGCAAGGCCTCCTGCCTGGGACCTCCTAACTACTCCTAGTCGTGGACGGCCTCCATGTAGTAGTATCCGTCAGCGATGGCATCTAGCTCCAGGGATCCACCATCTGGTTGCATCAACTGGAAAGAAGAAAGAAGGGGGGAAAGGGGGTAGCAAAGCAACCGTGAGTACTCATCCAAAGTACTCGCAAGCATCAGATCTATACTAAGTATGCATTGGTATCAAATGGAAGGTTTGTATCTGTGGACTGAACTGCAGAAAGCCAGAATAGAGGGGGGAAGGCCTAGCCTATCGAAGACTAGCATCTTCAAGCAGCTCCGAGCATCTTGCAGCATGTAGAAGAGTAAAGAGTAGCATTTTAATATTTAACAAGCATGTTGTCACATTAATGCCCAAAGATCCTTCCTCGACTCCCTGCGAGAAAGCATTCCCGGAGCCACATATCTCAAGTAACCATTTGTAGTTGTATAAGATCAAGATATAAGTCTGAACGTCCGTTACCATGGACACGGCTATAAATAGATAATCTTCCCTGCAGGGGTGCACCACATTTTCCAACACGCTTGATTACTCTGGCAGGACACACTTTCCTGGGTCATGCCCGGCCTCGGAAGATCAACACGTCGCAGCCCTACCTAGGCTCAGCAGAGAGGTCCCCCCAGGCCTACATCCTAAGTACTCCGGGGTCTGCGCCCATCGCCCGTTGCACTCCGGATCGTTGCGTGCAGGGCGATCCAGGCCACCTCCACTGGGGAGCCGACTAGGTCGTGCCGCAATGCTGAACTGGACATCTGACAAAGCTTCGGCTGATACCACGACGCCAAGGCCCATAACTATTCTCGCGTGGTGCTTGGTGCGTAAAGGCCAAAGGCCAACTCAGAACAAATACCCAAACCATAGTGTATTATTAGCTTGCGGAGACGAGCAGAGACTCATGATAAGGTGAACCCGTCGCCCCGTCTCGAGGAAATACGACAAGGGCTAGCCCAGCCCACTCGGGGGCGGCCTGCCTGCCCGGACGTGCCTCGTAACCATCTTGCGGGTGCTCTCCGGGCCCGCCCGACTTTCCCAAAGGTCTCAAGTAAAGTTAAGGTAACAGTGTGTCCAAACATCAAGGGAAAACCCGAGGAATAGCCCTTGGTGAATTCCACTCGATGTAATCATCAAGGTGAACGTAAGAGGATCCACCCTCGAGGTTCACACTTGATGTGTTGCATGACCGAGCCGTATCAGGAATGGTGAAAGAGGAACCACCCTCGTTGACCATGACCGAATAGCTACACTACAGAATTATCATCAGGAGTGCGTTATGAGGGATCACCCTCGGCACTCGATAGTAGCTCTGCAGAGTCGAGCAACTAAAGGGGTGTGATGTGATGTGAGGTGTCGGGCTTTGGTCATCGATCACGTTGATCGAGTCGTCAAAGATGAAGCAGGGGCAACAAGGACAAGGTGGGGGTCACTTATGGATCACTAACCAACCTATACTAAGCAGTTTAGGATAAGTAGGTAAGGTACAATGAGCAGGTTATAAAAGTAGGCTATGCATCAGAATAGGAGCAAACAATAATAGTAGCAAAATCTAATGCAAGCATGAGAGAATGGAATGGGTGATATCGGGATGATCAAAGGGGGGGCTTGCCTGGTTGCTTAGGCAAGAACGAGGGTCGTCGTCGAAGCAGTCGATCACAGGGGCATCAGCAGTGATCTCGAGGTCTAGCGGAGAGAAGAGGGGGGAAGAAACAGTAAATATAAAACACATAGAGGTAATATAGATGCACGACAAGAAAACACGCGACGCTAGGGGTGCTCTAATGTAGTGTTACACGATACTGGTGAAGGGGGAAACATCCGGGAAAGTTTTCCCGGTTCCGGACATCTGTCACACAGATGAACAGGAGGGGAAAGGTTCAACGTTTGCTATGATAGGAATTTGTGGCGGGCGAACGGACCTCGTATTCGGATTTGTCTTGTCGTTCTGAGCAACTTTCACGTAGAAAACATTTTCATTCGATTTACGTTTAATTTTCTATGATTTTAAAGTTTATTCTATTCCTAGAATTACCAGATTTAAATTAATTCAAAACAGTGATTATGATGTCAGCATGACATCATCATGACGTCAGCGGTCAACAGAGTTGACCAGGGTCAACCTGACGTGTGGGGCCGTTTTGTCATAGACTTAGCAAATTATCAGGTTAAATTAATTAATTTAGCTAATTAGGCTAATCAAGTAAACTTAATTAAGTTAAGCTAATTAACCCAAATTAAGTTAATTAATTAATGAATCCATTTAATTAATTTTAAAACTAATTTTTTTATTCTCATTTTACAAGGGATGGGCCCCATGTGTCATAGACACAGGGGGCCTAGCCGGCCTACACAGCATGGTCGTGCACACGCGTGCAGACGACAGAGGGCAACCACGGCCGGGCGTGGCCATGGGCGGCTCGGCCACGGCCAGCAGGGGAGGGCACGGGCTGTATGGGAGCGGCCGGAGGCGCGTGTCGGTGTCAAAACCGGCAGATCTCGGGTAGGGGGTCCCGATCTGTGCGTCTTAGGCTGATGGTAACAGGAAGCAAGGGACACAATGTTTACCCAGGTTCGGGCCCTCTCGATGGAGGTAAAACCCTACTTCCTGCTTGATTAATATTGACGATATGAGTAGTACAAGAGTAGATCTACCACGAGATCGTAGAGGCTAAACCCTAGAAGCTAGCCTATGATGATTATGATTGTAATTGTGATCGGCCTTCTAAGGACCAACCTCTCCGGTTTATATAGACACTGGAGAGGGCTAGGGTTTACACAGAGTCGGTTACAAGGAAGGAAATACAATATCCGGATCGCCAAGCTTGTCTCCCACGCAAAGGAGAGTCCCATCCGGACACGGGACAGAGTCTTGAGTCTTGTATCTTCACCCTCCAATAGTCCGGACGATGTATATAGCTCGGCTGTCCGGATACTCCCTAATCCAGGACTCCCTCAGTAGCCCCTGAACCAGGCTTCAATGACGATGAGTCTGGCATGCAGTCTTGTCTTCGGCATTGCAAGGCGGGTTCCATCTCCGGATACACCAAAGTAATTATCGAACACTTAGACCGTGTCCAGATCTGCGAGATGACCCTCACATACTATTGCAGGGAACATAGCATAAATCGGATCTGCTGGCAATCTTCGTACGTCGTGCCCTTGCATCGTGGCCCGGTCCAACGCAAACCGGCGTTTCTCGCCCCACCTTGACTCGTGTTGCGAGGCGATTTTATTGGCACGCCCTACCAAAGCAGAGATCGTGTTCCTCTTATTACGGGATCTTCCATCAATATGGGCGTGTGTAACCCCACGACGACCGTTGGCATGACTCCGTGTGTTTTTAGATAAGCCTCAAGCGGTCACGCTGAGGACTCTTGATATTCACCCCCTTTTTAAAGGGGCCGAGGCCTATGCCTCTTTTCCACCTCCCTTGCGCCTTTTCGCACCTCGAGTTCTAACACCCTAGACCTAAGCTCAAACACCCCAGATCCTCGAATATGTCCGGATCCAACCCTCAAGGCCGGTGGGTGGCCTCCTCGATCCAAGAGGAGGACATTGCGAGGCTTAGGGAGGTCGGATATCCGACCGCCGACATCCAGCACAGGCTTCCTGCTCCAGGGCAGGTCATCCCTACACCGAAACCCAATGAGAGTGTCGTGTTTGTTCCTCACTTCCTCCGCGGCTTGGGCCTCACCCTTGATCCCTTTGTGAGGGGGCTCATGTTCTACTACGGGTTGGATTTTCATGATCTAGCTCCGGACGCTATCCTCCATATCTCGTCGTTCATCATTGTGTGCGAGTCTTTTCTCCACGTCACTCCACACTTTGGCTTATGGCTCAAGACCTTCAATGTGAGGCCGAAGATGATCGAGGGGCGACATGCGGAGTGCGGAGGTGCCATAATAAGCAGGAACGCCGATGCCCCATGGCCAGAGGGTTCTTTCCCAGAAGTATCTAATGTATGGCAACGGAGGTGGTTTTATGTCACGGCCCCCAGAGGCACAAAGTGGGTGGCGGCCCCGAGTTCCGCTCGGGCCCTCCGTCACAATTGGAGTCATGGACCGACGTAGGACGGAATTTGGGGCCCGCTAGTGATGTTCCAATACTGCAGAGCCGTATCCGGGAGCTTCTTGAGAAGGACATTAACCTCGTCAGCATAGTTCAAGTAATGCTAATCCGACGGATGTTGACGTGCAAACGCCGGCCTCTCTAGATGTGGGAGTTCAATCCAGAGGGTCCACGAACTATTAAGCACTTCTTCGGCCTGAAGCTCGAAGGGATGTGTAAATTATTCTTCGGACCACAAGTAAAGTGTCCGGACACCACCGAGGATGCGGGCCTAAGCTGCAATCGCCTAGATGCCCAAGTAAGTAACCTTAAAATCGGACACTTTGTTTTTATTTGTCATAGTCATTATTTTGAAAACCCTCCGTGGCCAGGAATGGCTCAGCAAGGTGGACAGAATCAGGTGTCCGGTGCCACTTCCCGAAGGCTCGCCTGGTCCAACCGTTGCCAAGATGCTTGGCGGGTGCTTAGCAAAATGCCCTCAGGGAAAGACGAAGGAAAGGATAGTGAAGCCGAACTTCACACACCGCGCATCCGGACCAAGGGAATTGCTTCCTCCCCAAGGGAGGGTAGTCAGGGAGGGGAATCCGAGGCCACCTCCCCGCGCGGGAAGAAAAGGGCCGCCTCCAAAGACTTGGAGATGGAGATGCCCAAACAGGGGAAGAAAGTGTTGCCGGGGGGCTCTGCCCCGATGGGCGTCCTCGCCATGTCATGCCTGCCAACGGGCCAGCCCTCAACCGAGCTGTGAGTTAATCGTTAATTCAAAGGTACTGCGTTTCTCCGAGATCAATAACCAGGATTCGTCTTTTGCAGTCCGGCTAGCAGCTCTTCTCAACAGAGCTCAGCTCCGGGGGATCTTCCTCTAGAGATGATGGAGAGCGAGACCCCACCCACCTCTCCGCCTCATGAAGCGGGCGACACCGAGGTGTCGTCATGGAGGAGTCTGGATCTGCCAAAGCCGGAAGCTAATACGTCAGCCGCCCTGAGCCCGGAGCGTTTGGCTCTCATGGGGGGGCGATGATAAGGGTCCGGCACAGTTTGATGTCTGGCCGGACATACTGATAGGCCTTCTGGAGCGAGCTGCGCTCTCAGAGGAGCACCGCTCATTAATGAGCACGGTGCTCAAGAAGATTTCATCCGCCACAAGCGGTTTGAACAAAGCATTTATGAGCCTGCTCAGAGGCTTTGAGGTATGTAGTGAAAAATACACTATTTTTGGCTGTGAGGCACGCGCTAGGTGTGCTCCATATGGATAGTAGCCCCTGAGACTCTGGTTGCCCGCCCTAGGCGGCAAACGGGGATCATATAGTAATGATTGCGCTGTACATATGCGCAGGTATCTAAGGGTCCGGCAGCCAACCAGTCCATTGAAGTTGCCGAGCTAAGGAGGCAGATCGGATCTATTGATGTCAATATCACGCTGGTGAACGAGCGGCTGAACGAGTCACAAGGTATGTGCTCTGCTTTCCTTATTATGTTGTATTGGAAAATATAAGAGGGGCATAATATTAATGTAATATATTTGGACTGCAGATGGTGTTGCTGCCATGGAAGCCCTGAGGGCGGAACTTTCCCAGGCCAAGGAACAAGCTCGGGTTAGCAATGCGGCTGCCCTAAAGGCGGGTGAAGAATTAAGAGCCAAACAGGCTGCTCATCGCCGAAGTGAGGAAAAGATAGCCGAAATGGCTGTGGAGTTGAAAAATGCCGCCGACCGGTATGAACTCCTTGAAAAGGAGAATAAGGCTAGTTCGGCCGACCTGAATAGGCACTTCATGCCACCAAGGAGATGCGGACCAAGGTCAGGGGTGTGCGGGAGGAGCTTCAACAGGCCGGTAAAATCGTGGCTGGGGGCTCCTACTTACTGCGGACGAAGTTTTTGAATCCGACGTATGCTCCCCTGGATGGACGCTGGAATCCTGCAGACGCGTATGCGGACTTGGCGAAGAGTACAGCTGATGCAGCCAAGTTTTTCGAGGATCAAGGTGATAAAGAAGTGGAGAAGCTTTTCTGGTCGCAATTCAATGCTCCCGTGTGCCCGCTGCCGTTAAGTGAGAAGATGGCTGTTGTAGCGGAGCTTCATAGGCTGTCCGGGCTTGCAATGCGGTCTGTAATAGACCATCTTTGGCCGAAGGGGCCTAAGCCGGACAGTTACTTTGGTTTGGTGCAACAATTCCTTGGGTCGTGCCTCAGATCGATGCCATGAGGAGGTCGGCGTGCATAGAGAGTGCACGAATGGCTCTTGCCCGCGTTAAATCCTATTGGACAGATATGGAGGCCACCATTGTAGCGACCCAGAATCTGGCGGGAGGCCAGTATCCGGCCGAGCACTACTTGGAGCAGGTAACAGAAGGTGCCCGCTTAATAGGGGTGCAGTGCTCGAAGAATGTATTGTTCGAGTGACAAATCGAATCATTATAAAAACAATGTTATTTTGATTATGAGGCTATATTTATACTTTGTGCCCGAAAGTATTATTTGTGCCTCCTGTGCGGCCGTTTTTATGTCTATGTGTAATTCTGAAAGTTAGCAGTCGTTGGCTTCAGCCCCCACGCATACAATGCGGGGGTGTTCGCAAAAAATTTCCATAATCACACTTGTTCCAACGTCTTCGTCCATTAAGGAGGTGATCGCACGTCGAACTAGGCAACAGGACTATATAGTTGTAACACTTTCACTTAGCCATAGGAGTTTGACAGTGGGGCTACTATGTAGCCCCTAGTACTTTTACGTGATTCAAATACGGGCGCGTATGTACATGGCCGGGAAACGGCCCTTCATTAATGCGGAGGAATCCTAAAGATTCTGGTAAGTCTTCGAGTGGTTGAACAGTCTCGCGCTGTATCATGACAGTCAGTTTTCGGCTTTCTATATTGAGGTGCTCATCCAGAATAACCAGGGCACAATCGCAGTAGTTCTCCTTTGGCCGCCTTAGCCGATAAGAACGGAACATAAGGCGGCAAACCCAGGAGCCGAGCAAACCCAACATTTGACCAAAGACATGATTCGGAGTTGATGCATATAAGGCCAAACTCGTGACGCCGAACACTCCCGAAGGTATTCGGACTTTATAACAGAAAATGGGCTAAAGAATGCCCACTCATTATAAACCCTGTATTTCCAGGTACGTGCATTAGTCTGTCGTGGCGAAATGCCAATAACGGCAGTATCCTCTGTGGGTATGGAACTCATGGGATTTTTAAACAACAAGAGGCAATAGAAAAGGTTTACACAGGGGCTTAATCTAAAGAGAAACCTTTGAGAGGGGCCCTGCTGCACGTCTGCGCAATTGTCTCCGTTGTGCCGTATCCTGGAAGGGTATCACGCGAATGTTGTCTGTAAAAAAGAAAACTCGTGTAGGAGAGTACAACGTAAGTATGCGATGGATAGTAAAAGTGTAAGACGTTGGCTTGCCAATAAGGTTGAGCCAAGAGTGGGGCTATATTAAATATTTATAGCCCCTGGTGTCCTCTATGGGATTACATATACGGTGCCCTAGTTCAGTTTTATCCTGGCTGCCGGACTCGTCTAACCGTGTCTATGGTCTTAATGACCAGTCATGCTTTCTGATATTGGAGGCTGCTTATAGTCCAGCCGCTAGGGCCGTCGCGTGTTCCTCTGCGCGTGAAGAGCGCTCTGTGTTTCCGTTAATGGTGATGACGCCACGTGGACCGGGCATCTTGAGTGTAAGGTAGGCATAGTGTGGTAATGCGTTGAAGCGGGCGAAGGCCGTTCTTCCAAGCAATGCATGATAGCCGCTTTGGAAAGGTGCGATGGTGAAGAGTAGTTCTTTGCTTCTGGAGTTGCCTGGGGAGCCAAATGTTACCTCCAGTACGACGGAGCCCCTGCCGTAGGCTTCAACGCCTGGTATCACCCCTTCGAAGGTGGTGTTGCTTTGGCTAATTCTGGATGGGCCTATCCCCATCATGCGGACAGTGTCCTGATATATTAAATTGAGACTGCTGACGCCATCCATGAGGACGTGGGTGAGATGGTATCCGTTGATTATTGGGTCAAGCACCAAGGCCTCTGAACCTCCGCGACGAATACTAGTTAGGCACTCCGTGTGATCGAAGGTGATCGGACAAGCCATCCAGTAGTTAGGTGTGGGTACGATGGACTCTATATCGTACGCGTCTCTAAGCGCGCGTTCATGCCTTCTCCTGGGTGTGTGAGTCGCGTGGATCATGTTTACTATTTTAACCTCTGGTGGGAATTATTTCTGTCCCCCGGTGTTCGGTTGGCGAGGTTCATCCTCGTCTTCACTTGGTGTTTCCCTTCGATTGTGTTCGGCGTTTAATTTGCCGGACTGCTTGAAGACCCAGCACTCTCTGTGCGTGTGGTTCGCAGGTTTGTCGGGGGTGCCATGAATTTGGCACAGTCTGTCCAGGACTCTGTTCAGACCAGACGGTCCCTCTTTACTGCCTTTAAATGGCTTCTTTTGCTGATCGGGTCGAGAGCCCCTGAATCTGGCGTTGACCGTTGTGTTGTCCGGGGTCTCTTCCTTGTTTTGACGTTTGTTTTTATTACACCGTGTCTTCCCGTTGCCGTCCCTTATTTCAGATGTGCTTGGGTCGTTGGTGCCTTTACGGGCCAACCAGCTATCTTCACCCGCGCAAAAGCGGGTCATAAGGCTTGTTAAGGCTGCCATTGTCCTTGGCTTTTCTTGGCCAAGGTGTCTGGCGAGCCACTCATCTCGGATGCTGTGTTTGAATGCCGCTAAAGGTTCGGCATCCAGACAGTCGACAATTTGATTCTTCTTAGTGAGGAATCTATTCCAAAGCTTGCGGGCGGACTCTCCGGGCTGTTGGATTACGTGACTTAAATCGTCCGCATCTGGAGGCCGGACATAAGTCCCTTGAAAATTGGCCCTGAAAGCATCCTTGAGTTCCTCCCAACTCCCAATTGAATTTTCGGGGAGGCTCTTCAACCAGTGTCGAGCTGGTCCCTTCAACTTGAGGGGAAGGTATTTGATGGCATGGAGGTCATCCCCATGAGCCATGTGAATATGCAGGATAAAATCCTCGATCTAGACCCCTGGGTCTGTCGTTCCGTCGTATGCCTCTATGTTCACAGGTTTAAAACCTTGTGGAAATTCATGGTCCAGTACTTCTTCGGTGAAGCACAGGGGGTGAGCAGCCCCTCTATATCTGGACATGTTGTGGCATGCCGTCAGCTATTGTTGTGTCCGGTGTTTATTCCGAACTAGTATTTGGTTGGTATGGTGACCATAGTCGCTCGCCGGGGTGTGTCCTTTAGATCCGTAGATGGACCTGGCCGCGCCGGCTTTCTTATCCAGGTGCTCACGTAAATCGTGCGCAGCGTCGGTAGCTGCTCTATTACGGTTATGAAGTGGTACGTCTGGCCTCCTGGTCATGTTATTCTTTGGTGGAACAGCCTCGTTGTCGAATTCTAGCAGTAGCTTGCGTTTTGGATAGCTCTTTGTATGGCGATCGTCGCCGTATCTTTCTTCAGTGTCTAGCACTTTATTCCATCTGCGATTGAGTGTTTCCTGTGCGGCCTTTAGCTATTGCTTCTGCTTCTTTAGACTTCTCGTTGTGGCCATAAGCCTTCGGTGGAGGTTATCTCGTTCCACGTGTGTTTCCGGGATGATGAATGCGTTTTCATCTGGACTTTGTTCTTGTCCTGGGGCAGTTTGATGAACTCGTCCCTCGGTTTCATTGTGATCGGGCGTCCGCTCCGAACTGTGTTCGGCATGACCTAGCTCGTCCTGCTCCATCGCTGGGTCCATATGGTCGTTGTTGCCTTCGGATTTGACTGGGGTGTCGATCTTTCTGGCGCTCTTGTCGCTATTTTTACTATTGCTGGACTTTGAGCGGTGTCTGCGCCGTCGTTTTGGCTTTTGCTCGGGAGTTTTATCTTCCGGATTTTCGCCATCGTCCTCCTTGGGCGTATCCACCATGTATATATTGTGTGACGAGGTAGTAGTCCAGTGCCCCAGAGATTCTGAATCTTCTCCTGCATCGTCGTCCATACCATCGATGCCTTCGGAGTCGAAGTCAAGCACTTCGGTTAAATCATCAACCGTGGCAATGAAGTGGGTGGTGGGTGGGCAACGAATTCCTTCGTCGCCTGCTTCCCACTCGAGCCAGACATAATTTGGCTAGGAGTCTCCTGTCAAAGAGAGAGATTTTAACGAGTTCAGCATGTCGCCAAAGGGCGAGTGCTGGAAGATATCCGCAGCGGTAAACTCCATTACCGGGGCCCAACCTGGCTCGGCTGGCTCCGGAGCGCGCGGACTGAAACCAACAACCGGATATGAGTCCGGGGGTCCGGAGTCACAGGCTTCCATAGAGGTGAGACCTGTGTTTGGCTTCACTGATGAGTGTGCGGCCTGCGGGGTGGGGCTCATCCCTCCATCCTTAGGCAACGCAGCCTGCTCCGAAATTAGGTCCGAGGCTACTGCAGGGGTGATATCCGGAGCATTGTCCGACAGCAGGTCTAAGCCGAGCTCATCGTGACTGTCCGGTGCTCCTGGCACAGGCCCGAATCCGTCGAAGATCAAGTCTCCGTGAATATCCGCCGTGTAGTTCAGGTTTCCGAACCTGATCTGGTGGCCAGGGGCATAGCTATCAATCTGCTCCAGATGGCCAAGCGAATTAGCCCGCAGTGCGAAGCCGCCGAACACAAAGATCTGTCCGGGGAGAAAAGTTTCACCCTGGACCGTGTTGTTGACGATGATTGAAGGAGCCATCGAGCCTTGCAGCAACAACACATAGGAACTCTCAATGAAAGCACCAATGTCGGTGTCAAAACCGGCGGATCTGGGGTAGGGGATCCAATCTGTGCGTCTTAGGCTGATGGTAACAGGAAGCAAGGGACACAATGTTTACCCAGGTTCAGGCCCTCTTGATGGAGGTAAAACCCTACTTCCTGCTTGATTAATATTGACGATATGAGTAGTACAAGAGTAGATCTACCACGAGATCGTAGAGGCTAAACCCTAGAAGCTAGCCTATGATGATTATGATTATAATTGTGATCGGACTTCTAAGGACCAACCTCTCCGGTTTATATAGACACTGGAGAGGGCTAGGGTTTACGCGGAGACGGTTACAAGGAAGGAAATACAATATCCGGATCGCCAAGCTTGTCTCCAACGCAAAGGAGAGTCCCATCCGGACACGGGACGGAGTCTTGAGTCTTGTATCTTCACGCTCTAATAGTCCGAACGATGTATATAGTCTGGTTGTCCAGATACCCCCCCCCCCTCAGCGCGACCAGTGCCGGGCGCGCAGCGGTAGGCCGGAGCGGGGCGGCACGGCGCAACGAGCGCGGCCTAAAGACGAGGGCGGGGCGCAGGGGAACGAGGCGAGTAGGGGGCAAGGGTGCAGAGGCCGCGAGCATGCTACGGCGGTAGCGCGGGGCAAGGGCGAGCGCGGCGAAGGCGACAACGGGATCGCACGGTCAGTGGGGACTACACCGGGGACAGAGTGGGAAGGGGAGGCGAGGTTCTCACCCCCGTTGTAGATGAACAGGGGGCTGGCGAGGCGCGATAACGACGTCAGGGAGGAGACGAAGACGAGGCGATGGGGGCAAGGCAGTCCGGTGGGGTCCAGCGACGACGCGGTTGTGGATGGGGCGTTGAGGTGGCGGGGCACCGACTCGGTGTCGGGGAGGAGACGGAGCGACAGCGGGCGTCGGTGAGGTGGCGCCGGCGTGGTGGCACTGGGGATGGCGAGGCAGACGGCGTCGAGCAGCGCTCGGCGGCGTCCAGATCGAGCGGGGGGGTGGCGTTGTCGGGGCCAGCGTCGGGGGCGCGGGATCGGGCGTTCGCCCAGATCCGGTCGGAGGGGAGTGGTGGGGAACGAGGGGAGAGGGGTTCGTGCGGGGGGAGTGGGGATTGAGTGGGTTAGGGTTCGAGGAGTGGGGAGGTTAGGTAGGCGCGGCTGGGCTGGTCTGGGGGTTACCTGGGCCGAGGCCCAGTGAGGGGGCGGGGCCTTCCCCTTTTATTTTTTATTTTTCTTTTATATACTTTTGCATTTTCTTTTTACTTATTTTAAATTTGAATTTGGAACCGACTTTGAATCAACGTGAGCTTAATAATAGTAGAAGTCGATGACGTGGCACCATTAGCATGATTACTGTTGCATAACTATCTAGGCGTTACAGCTTTGTTTCCCATTAAGATAAGGTAGATCAGTAGATTCTTTTCTTGTGGGAGTACAAGTCATCAATAGTTATTTCTTAGTAATTGTTTCCCTTATACCTATTGTTGCTTATAGGGATATCAAAATTAAAGCTCGGTTTTATTCCGACTTTGATTTTAGTTGAACTGCACAAAAGGAGCCAATGTGTCCATGGCAAACTGCTGCATTACTGGGTCCAGTTGGCGGTTCCACTTTGCAGAAAGAAGCAGTCACTGTTTGTGCTACATTACAGAAGGAATGACCGAGAAGCTTTACAGAGTATTAGTAGACACTGGTGACATGACTAGTCTACAGAGAGCATAGGTAACTCTACAACACGTGGAGTGCACTGGGCAAAAAGTGCCCAAACAAGTACAAGAAGCCATGACAGGACTCCACGATCATAGGCATTACATATTTTGAATGGGAAAAGCTTGTCAAAGTTTAATCATTGATGTTAGCAGGAAGACGTTAGTTTAATATATTGGAATTGGAAAACCTTGTCAAAATTTGCTCATTGATATTAACTAGAAGACATGCATTTGATATTTTTGAGTGGGACGCCCTTTGCTGTGAGCAGCGTCGATCATTTTTTCCTATTCTTGTGTTCAGTTTAGAAGTAAATAGTTACTCTGCTGAGATATTCCTGTGTTAAGAGTTTGTTCTAAATATTGTCTATGTAATTCCAGGCCTTGTGTTTGATTGCAAATTTGAGCTTGGAATGTTGTGGCATGCGGCATCACGAGCTGTTCACCGTGCCTCCTGAGAATAATGCTTCGTATTGTTTTGCATGTCGATCTAATGCTAGTGATTTGCTTGTTAAGAAGATCATCCTCTTCTGTTGTTTCCGTGCTTAAGAAGTTCATCCTCTTATGTTTCATTCATAGCCTATACGACAAGTTGGGTAGGTTAGACATGAAACCATATGATCTTCCGACCAACTCATCATCTTAGGCCGTGATTGGATTATCGTTTTCCAACCAAAACCGCTTGTAAAACTGACGCTTGTGAATAAAAGCAGATGGTCACGGGCGAAGCGCTTGGTTGGTCAATTTCGATTAGTAAAATATACACTGGTCTCTCAAATTACATGTGTAACCCGTCAGTTTTACTTACAGACCTCGGGCCCTCAGTTTCATTACGCCTGTGTTTTATGCGTTGTTTCCGATGACGAGTAAATTACACTTGTATCTTAATACAGGTGTGAAATAAACCAGAGCTCCCAAGTACGGCCTTACCGTTTCATGTCGTCTCCTTGAAGGTGCTCAGAGGTGTTCGATGATCCTGGATTCCTGAATGAGCAGTGGGCGTTGTATCAGACCACCCGTACACTACTAGAATTAGCTTATTTGCCATCTGCCAACTCTTTGCGGTCCACTAGCGGACGGCAAAGAAGGTATTTGCTGTCCGCCACGCGAAAACGGACAGCAAAGAAGTGGCTGATGGCAAACAAGGTCTTTGCCATCATCCAACTCTTTGTCATCTGCTGGCTGACGACAAAGAAACTATGTCGTCTGCTAGTGGACGGCAAAGAGGTTGGTGGGTCCAGTTATTGTGTAACCAACCCAAGCCCACCGGCCCCACCTCTTTGCCGTCCGCAAGAGGACGACAAAGAATGTTTGCCGACCGTTGGCGGACGGCAAAGAGGAGGGTACATTAACGGCCGTCCCGCCCCCATCCTTTGTCTCTTCTCTCCACTCTCTTTCGCTTGTTCCCTCCCCACCCACAACCGCGCCGCTACCAACCCCGTCTACCGTAGCCGACCGCCCCGCCGCCACGAACCCCTCCCCTACGGTGCCCCGACCTCCACCGCACCCCTGCCACCCCTTCCACGTCGCCCCGCCCCCTCCCCCCCCCCCCGCCCCGCCCACTCCCATCCGTCGCCATCCCCCACCCACACCAGCCTGCGCTGCCGCCACTGACCCCGTCCGGCGTAGCCGGCCGCCCCGCACCCCTCCCCGACCTCCATCGTGGCCCCACCACTCCTTCCACGTTGGCCAGCCGCGCCCCGGCCGTCCCCGCCCCGTCTCGCCGCGGCCGTCCGGCCTCCCCCTCCACCGGGTCACCGCCTCCTCCAGCGGCCGCCCGGCCTCCCCCACCACCGGGTCGCCACCTCCTCCTGCAGGTGAGCTCCTCCCCCTTTTTTTAATTAGTTTATTTTTGTTTCTTTTAGTTTAGTTTCTATTTTAGTTTTAGTTTTAGTTTAGTTTATTTTAGATTAGTTTTAGTTTTAGTTTATTTTAGTTTAGTTTATTTTAGATTAGTTTTAGTTTTAGTTTAGAAGAAGAAGTTGAAGGAGGAGGACGGAGGAACGGGAGGAGGGAGAAGAAGAAAGAAGAAAAGAAGAAGAACAGGAAAAAGGAGAAGAAGAAGAAGAAGAAGAAGAAGAAGAAGAAGAAGAAGAAGAAGAAGAAGAAGAAGAAGAAGAAGAAGAAGAAGAAGAAGAAGAAGAAGAAGAAGAAGAAGAAGAAGAAGAAGAAGAAGAAGAAGAAGAGGGGAGGAGGAGGAGGAGGAGGAGGAGAAGAAGAAGAAGAAGAAGAAGAAGAAGAAGAAGAAGAAGAAGAAGAAGAGGGGGGGAGAAGAAGAAAGAGGAGAGGAGAAGAAGAAGAAGAAGAAGAAGACAAGGACAAAAGAGACACCGACCCCTGACCCCCGACACCCCGGCACGACACAATGACCCCGACCCCCGACACCCTGACACCACACCCCGACCCCGACCCCGACACCCGACCAACTGACACCCTGACACCACGCCCCGACCCACACCCCGACCCCGACCCCGACCCCGACACCCTGACACCCTGACCCCGACACGACACCCCGGCACGACACCCCGACCCCGACACCCTGACACCCTTACCCCCGACCCCCAACACCCTGACACCACACCCCGACCCACACCCCGACACCCTGACACCCCGACACCCGGACACCACACCCCGACCCCGACTCCGACCCCGACCCCGACACCCTGACACCCCGACCCAGACATGACACCCCGGCACGACACCCAAACCCCGACCCCGACAACCTGACACCCTTACCCCCGACCCCCAACACCCTGACACCACACCCCGACCCCGACCCCGACACCCTGACACCCCGACACCCGGACACCACACCCCGACCCCGACCGCTGACCATCGACACCCCACACCTGACACCCCGACCACTGACACCCCGACCCCTACCCCGACCACCAATACCCCGACCACCGACACCCCATCCCCGACCCCGACACCCTGAGACCCCGACAATCGACACCCCGACCCCCCCCCCCACCCCGACCCCGACCCCCGACACCCTAACACCACACCCCGACACCCTGACAGCACACCCCGACCCTGACACCCCGACACCCTGGCACCCCAATCGACCCCAGACATGATGATGATACAAAAACATCATATATATTTGTGTTGATCGGGTGTATTTTTATTATGTTCATGATGATGATACACTTAAATTATATACATATTATTATGTTCATGTCAGGTATCCAATTTTTTTATGTTGTACTAATTTCATTTACTTTTTGTCATTGCAGGTGTTGACAGGATGGTGGGGTAGGGTCTAGAGCGCCCCGAGCCTCCTGCGAGCGCTACTGTGAGGGGTACTTCCATTATTGCACCCTAGCCCCTCCGGAGAGCGCTGCTAGATAGTATGCAGACAACTGCGACGGGCGCTTCTACTTCAGCTGGGAGAGGTCGGGGGAGGACGAAGAAGGCTGGTAGAGGTGGACGTGGCCCCGGGAGAGGTAGGAAGGCTGCTACGCCTTCCTTGCCGCCACCCTCAGCTAATTCACCCGACCATAGGACTGCTCCATCTGACGTGGACCCGTCTCGGACTCCGGTCCATGAGCCTCTGGTCGCTGATCCTTCGCCCCACCAGACTTGAGTCACTGATCCTTCAGCCCACGTGAGTCCGGTCCTAGAGTCTTCGTCCCAGAAGACTCCGGTCACGGGGTCTTCATCCCAGAAGACTTCGGACATGGGGTCTTCGTCCAAGAAGACTCCGATCCCACCGTCTTCTTCCCACGAGACTCCAGTCCCGCCATCTTCTTCCCACGAGACTCCGGTCCCGCCGTCTTCTTCCCACGAGACTCCGGAGGCTAGTGGCCCGGAGGATGGTAGCGAGGACACCTTTTCAGATGGTAGCTACAGCGACGACGAGATGGTTGAGAAGGGCAAGAAGGTCTACAAGCGTGGCGGTACAAAGCTCCCGCCCGTGTCGACGACCCCCGACCAGACGTGGTTGATTGCGCCTAAAGGGTTGAAGTAAGTGCATTTACTATTTTTTAACCTTTTGCCTTCATGTTCCTTCAAATTAATATCTAATGCGTTGGCCTTGTCATACTGCAGGGACTGGGTATACCCCCATGAACGTGGTGTCCGCAGGCCCAACTAGGTCCTTGGCACGCTTTGCCGGTAGCACTTCCCTGGGTGGGTCACGATGCCCAGTGAGGGTCAGGTTCCACAGCTAGCGCTGAGCTGGGAGATGTACTCTGTTGCCCCGGCCCCTCCACGGGGGATGGTCGCCGGTGTCGCATGCGAGACGGTGGCCGACATTGTGTTCCGTCAGTTTTGGGTAATTTCTCCTTTAGATAATTAAAAATGAACACTACCTACCTAGTGATTGTACTAATCATTGTTGTCTTCTTTGATTGCAGACCTTGTACAGGGTTTCAGAGGGAGAACAAGAGGCCGCGGCTATGGTTGTCGAAGCCGAGTGCAAGATCCTACTTCAGAACTTACGGCATGAGGCTCGGGTGCAGGCCGTTCGAGACTACTATGCCTCGCTGGGTATTAGGAGGGCCAAGAAGAAGTGTTGCAACAAGTTTCTGAGTAGGGGGAAGTACTTGTCGATGATTATACCTATTCTTAAGGCCTTGAACTTAGTTTTCTTGATTTGATTCGTAGCGCTGAAATTTCTCTTGACTCACTTAGGTGCCCCCGAGATGGTGTGTCGATAAAATGGACTGCTGGGAGGCGTTGGTGGATGCGTGGTGCTCTCCCGAATGGAGGCTCGAACACCAAAGGGCCAAGGATAAGCGCGGCCAAATGGAAGGTGTACCACACCATCAAGGGAGCTCCAACCTGTTTGAGTACGGGGATAACTGGGTATGTGGTTTGCCACATGATTCATGCAATTCATTCTTCATGGTAGCATTTATCCTTTCCAAAATGACTTAATATGCTTAGTTAGTTAAAATGACATAATAACTACCTTGCTTAGTTCATTTATGACATATTTAGCTCTAAAATAACATAATAACCTTTAGATAGCTCTACAAAATGACGTAATATGCTTTAGTTAGTTAAAAAATGGCATAACTACCTTCGATAGCTCAATAATGACTTAATATGCTTTAGTTAGCTAAAAAATGGCATAACTATCTTGGATAGCTAAATAATGACATAATTAGCATACTTTGGTCAAAATGCCATAATAATCTTTATTAGCTCCAAAATGACCTAAACTTAGCTTATTTTCCTCGAAAATGACATAATAACCTTCCTTGGCTCCAAAATGACCTATTTACATAGTAATATCATTCTTAATGCTAGCTTGAGCCCTAATTAACTAATATTTTGTTCCTCTCTTCGAGCGCACTACCACAAGAAGCTTGTGCCTACTCTGTTCGACCTCTATGGCATGGCCCCGTACAAGAAGGCCAAGGCAATCATGGAGTCTGGCCTAGATCATCCAGAGAACTTCACCAACATCTCCTCCCACCACAGGGTTGTGAAGTACAGAGACGAGGGAAAGACGAGGAAAGGGGAGGACTTTAACCTGAGCCAGGATCCTTTTGATATAGAGCTGGTGATGATATCTGGTGGCGGGAGGTCCCATGGCTCTCAAGCCATTGGTGATGGACTGATACGTTGTCCTAAGACTCTCTCGCGGATCAAGAAGCGCCTAAGTAGCTCTGATCCTGAGATAACGCCTCGTGCACGGCCCGCGGAGCTCGCCGTGGCGGTTAGTTATACAGACTCTCTGACCTTTCCTCCATTACATTGTGTGTATGTCCGTCGATGATTACAATGCTAATGAGGAGTGTTGTGTTGCAGGCAGCGGTTCAGAAAGAGAGATTGAAGACCCAAGAGCTTTTGGAGGAGGCAAAAAGGGAGGTGGTGGAGAGGGAGAGGGAGAGGGAGGAGAAGACGCTAAGCTGTTGGAGGAGGAGAGGAACCGGAACGAGGCGTCTCACCGGGCCCTATACGAGCTCATCATGGTACGTTTCTTGTGCATATTAGCCCAATCATGCACGTAATGTTCGCATTACTAACTAATATGACTGACTCGTGAGAACCAAATGTGCAGACCATGTGCGAGAAAAACGGTCAGGCCCCTCCGTCGATGCCCCAGATTGCTCCAGCGGGCACGGTGAGTTTGATTTGAATGGTCCTTAGTTACTACTATTCACATTTCAGTTTGCATCATGCTAACGAGACATTATTGGAAATGATCTTTGGTTCAGCATGGCTCCCGACAATCATCGACCAATCCTTTCGCGTCTGCCAATGCCGGAACCCCGACCGGTCCTTCACCTCCGTCTGCCAATGGCGCAGCCCCGATCATTCCTACACCTCCGCGATAATAGTATTTTTCTTCTTATTTAGCCTGTTTAGTCCATTTATGACATAATTTAGCCTATTTAGTCCACAAATGACATAATAAGATGAAGAAAATCAAGGAAGAGGAAGGAAAGAAGGAATAGGAAGAAAATAATAAGAAGAAGTCTTCTTCTTCTTCTTCTTCTTCTTCTTCTTCTTTTCCTCCTCTTACTTGTTTTTATTCGTAAATGGCATCATAACCTTGCTAACCTCATAAATGTCATATACTTAGCTTGTTGTCCTCTAAAATGACACAATAAGCTTAGTTAGGTAAAAATGGCATAATTTGCTACGTTAGCTCAAAAATGGCATTTTTCTTCTTATTTAGCCTATTTAGTCCATTTATGACATAATTTGGCCTATTTAGTCCACAAATGACATAATAAGATGAAGAAAATCAAGGAAGAGGAAGAAAAGAAGGAATAGGAAGAAAAGAAGAAGAAGAAGAAGAAGAGGAACTTCCTCTTCTTCTTCTTCTTCTTCTTTTCATCCTCTTACTTGTTTTTATTCGTAAATGGCATCATAACCTTGCTAACCTCATAAATGTCATATACTTAGCTTGTTATCCTCTAAAATGACACAATAAGCTTAGTTAGGTAAAAAATGGCATAATTTGCTACGTTAGCTAAAAAATGTCATTGTTCTTCTTATTTAGCCTATTTAGTCCACAAATGACATAATAAAATGAAGAAAATCAAGGAAGAGGAAGGAAAGAAGGAATAGGAAGAAAAGAAGAACTTCTTCTTCTTCTTCTTCTTCTTCTAGTCTTCTTCTCCTTCTTCTCCTTCTTCTCCTTCTTCTTCTTCTTTTTTTCTTCTAGTCTTCTTCCTCTTCTTCTTCTAACTTTCTTGTTTCCCATTTTGCAGATTTAATTCACTATATGGAAGCTTGCATGGATGGAGTGCTTGTTTCTCTGTTCTTCTTTTTGTTTTTATCGAAGAATAATGTGGAACTTGTTATATGGATGCATGTGTTGGATGAACATTGTGATAGTAGTGTTGGATGAACATTGTGATAGTAGTGTAAGATGTATGGATGAAACTGTGTTTCTTATGTATGTATATATGTTGTCATGGATGGAGCTATGTGTTGCATAGATCATATGTCTGCTGTGCTTGTGAAAAAAAATATGTATATATGTGTGTCAACTACAGTGGAATTAAATGGATATAAATGAAAACAGGGGATATATAGCCTCTTTGACATCTGCTAGCGGACGGCAAAAAGCTTTGCCGTCCGCTAGCAGACGACAAAGAGTACACGTGGCAGCTTCCTGTAGACACTGGGAAGACTGGCTGCCTATTTGGTCAGCTATGTCGTCTGCTAGCGGACGGCAAAGACCTTTGAATCTGTGCCATCTGCTGGCGGACGACATAGCTGGCCACGTGGCAGCTTCCCAGTGCTGGCCTAACTAAGCTCTTTGTCATCCGCTGGCGGACGACAAAGACCTTTGAATCTTCGTTGTCTGCTGGCGAATAGCAAAGAGCGCCGTTAACGCCCTAAGGGCTCTGACACCACCCCACTGCCGTCCGTTGTCTTTGCCGTCTGCTGGACTTAGGCGGCGGATGGCACAATCGTTTGTCGTCCATGTGGTGGAAACGGACGGCAAAGAAGGCCTTTGCTGGCACCTGTTCAGACAGACAGTTTGCCGTCTACTGGCGGACGGCAAAGATGTTTGCCGTCCGAGATCTATGCCTTTGCCGTCTGCCATGACGGGCAGCAAAGAAGCTATTTCCAGTAGTGGTAGGGCCCGCGAGGCCCTCTCTGCCGTCCTTCGAGTTGTTGCGCTCGCCCTGGCGCCGAGCATTGTTAACATGGTCAACGAACATGAGGATTCAGGAGATGACTTTATTTTGACTGGATGACACTAGGGACCCACTAGGGCCATAGCCGTACGTACGCAAGTGCCTCCTTATTATGTACAACTATATTTTTTAGCTTCCTCCTAGTTTCCTAACATCACGGTTCCACACCATTGTCAACCTATGTAGTCAATATAAACGAGAGAATTGCACAAGGTGCGGCCGACAGCTGGGACCAAGCAGCTCGAGCAGTATTTGTGTTTTTCAGGCGTGAGCACTGCAGAGCTTTTCTTGGCGATGGTTTCGTTGTTGTTCATAGGAGAGCAGGGTATTAACTGGGCGGGTTGAAGCCCGTCTAGCCCAGGCCAGATATCCAACCCAGATATTAATTTTTTTCAAGATGAAAACGGCTAGCCCAGCTATACGTTTTTTTTGGGAATACCCAGGCAAGGTCAACTTGTTATTCTCTGCCCCGCTGGGCTGCAAATCTTTCCTAGGAGGGATGCATTAGGCTTAACAGGAAAATGGGCTTTAAAAAATAATAAATGGGATGTAATTATAAAAACTGGGCAGTAACTATAAAAAATGCACCAAACACGAAATTAGTTTATAAAATATTATTTATGGATTTTGAAAATCTTAATTTTTAATTGTTGCACGCGCAATGTTTCGTTGGATTTTTACGTAATACAAATTTATATTTAATCTGACTAGAAATTTTGGGATAAAAATATTTCAGATCCCATCAAAATGTGGGAAATTTTATTGAATTCTGTCTTGAACAGTTTGTTGAAATTATTTATCATTGTCCTAGCTAGAAAATGGGATGTACTTTTAACAAACTGTAAATGGGCTCTAGTAAATTCCATTAGAATTCAACAATGGGCTGTACATTCTTACAAATCGCAAATGGGCTATAAGTTCTCTGCCACACACTTGTGGGCCTACTAAGTTGACGCGTCCCCTAAAAAAGAAGTTGACGCGTATGCAAGGCTTTGTCAAATTATTATAGTCAACACACGGTTCTAGGAGCAGTGGCCGTTGGATGTCTGTCCAACGGATGTCGTGCTTCTTCTTCAATCTCGGATATTCTAGCTTCGGCCGCCCAAAAAATGATTCCTCCCCCATCTTGGGCGCACCATTTCGGAGGTTGGCCTGTGGGCCTACTAAGTTAACGTATACCAAGAGCTTTGTCAATTTAGTCAACATAAACGATTCTAGCTGCAGTGACCGTACGATGTCCATCCAACGGCCGTAGTGCTTCTTCAACCTCTGGTCTTCTTACTCCAGCCGCCCAAAGCAGCGCCGGTCATGCCGCCTGCTCCTGCCTTTCAGGGCCGGTTGTGCTACCGCGGAGGCCTCACCGCCCCCTACTACTCCCACTGCTGGCCAGGCCATCCCTCCACTCACCCACACCCCCTGTTATTCTGCGGCGACGGCAGCCTCACACCGCAGCCAAACCAGTGAACCCTCGTACTCCTCTCCGCATGGGCATCCACTGTCGCGTCTTCCCTGGCTCCGCGTCGTCCCCTTCCTAGGCCTCACCGTCGTCCACCGCTGTGGTGCTCTCGGCGCGGAGTGGTCAATGTGGTCAACGAACGAATTCCATCGGAAGAGTACTGTACATGGAGAGGCTAACGGCTGGGTCCACGGCAGCCGCAAGGAAGTGCCTCCTTATTACGCGCAAAATAATTATTCCTCCACCTAACAGCAGGGACCCACTGGAAGGGCCACCATATTTGGCAAAAAAATGTTTCCCCCTGACTGTTGGGACCCACCAGACGGGCCACCGTATTTCGTGAAAAAAACGTTCCCCCTGCTGTCAACTCAGATCCACCGGAAGTGCCTCCTTATTACGCACAAAAAAAATGAATACTCCCCCTGCTAGCTGGGACCCTCCTTGGTGGGAGGCTGACTTGTGGGCCTACTAAGTTGACGGGGATGGAGGGCTTTGTCAAATTAGTCAATATGAACGATTCTAGCTCCAGTGACCGTACGATGTCCATCCAACGGCCATAGTGCTTCTTCAACCTCTGGTCTTCTTGCTCCAGCCGCCAAAAGCAGCGCCGGTCATGCCGCATGCTCCTGCCTCTCGTGGCCGGCTGTGCTGCTGCGGAGGCCTCACCGCCCCTACTATTCCCACCGCTGGCCAGGCCCTGCGGCGACGGCAGCCTCACACCGTAGCCGAACCAGTGAACCCTCGTACTCCTCTCCGCGCGGGCTTCCACTGTCGCGTCTTCCCCGGCTCCGCGTCGTCCCCTTCCTAGGCCTCGCTGTCGTCCACCGCCCTGGTGCTCTCGGCACGTTGTGGTCAACGTGGTCAAGGAACGACTTCCATCAGAAGAGTACTGTACATGGAGAGGCTGACAGCTGGGTCCACGGCGGCCGCAAGGAAGTCCCTCCTTATTACGAGCAAAATAATTATTCCTCCACCTGACAGCGGGGACCCACCGGACGGGTGATAACCCACAAGTGTAGGGGATCAATTGTAGCCTCTTTCGATAAGTAAGAGTGTCGAACCCAACGAGGAGCTAAAGGTAGAACAAATATTCCCTCAAGTTCTATCGACCACCAATACAACTCTACGCACGCTTAACGTTCACTTTACCTAAAACAAGTATGAAACTAGAAGTACTTTGTAGGTGTTGTTGGATAGGTTTGCAAGAATATAAAGAGCATGTATATAAAAAGTAGGGGCTGTTTAGATAAAGAAGCAATAAAGTAAATATAGAGAGTGTGGAAAAGTGGTGGTAGGAGTTGTGAAATTGTCCCTAAGCAATTGTCTGCTTTACTAGACCGATAGCAAGTTTTATGTGGGAGAGGCATAAGCTAACACAATTAATCTTCTTGGATCATATGCACTTATGATTGGAACTCTAGCAAGCATCCGCAACTACTAAAGATCATTAAGGTAAAACCCAACCATAGCATTAAAGCATCAAGTCCCCTTTATCCCATACGCCACAACCCCCTTACTCGGGTTTATGCTTCTGTCACTCAAGCAACCCACTATAAGGGAATCATGAACGTACTGCAACACCCTACAACGGGAATCCCTCACGCTTGTGCGACACGAAGGGCACAATAGGACAGCAACATAACCATAAGCAAATTAAACCAATCATAGCAATTCATCAATCACAGATAGGACAATGAAAATCTACTGAGACATCATAGGATGGCAACACATCATTGGATAATAATATTAAGCATAAAGCACCATGTTCAAGTAGAGGGTGCAGCGGGTTGTGGGAGAGTGGGCCGCTGAATATAGATGGGGGAAGGTGATGGAGATGTTGGTGAAGATGATGGCGGTGTTTGTGTAGATCGCGGTGATGATGATGGCCCCCGGCGGCATTCCGGCGCCACCGGAAGCAAGGGGGAAAGAGCCCCCTTCTTCTTCTTCTTCCTTGACCTTCTCCCTTGATGGGAGAAGGGTTTCCCCTCTGGTCCATGGTCTCCATGGCGTGGGAGGGGCGAGAGCCCCTCCGGGATTGGATATGTCTCTCTGTCGCTCTCTGTTTCTGTGTTCCCTGTTCTGCCCTTTCACCGTTTCTTTTATATCCGGAGATCCGTAACTCCGATTGGATTGAAACCTTCGCCCAAATTTTTCTCCGAAAATTAGCTTTCTTGCGGCAAAATAAGAGCAGTACCCGCCTTATGGGGTGCCCACGAGGGTCAGGGGCGCGCCCCCTACCTCGTGGCCCCCTCGGGCACTGTCTAGCGTTGATTCTTCTTCCCAAAAATCACAAATATTCCAAAAATATTCTCCGTCCGTTTTTATACCGTTTGGACTCCATTTGATATGGGGTTTCTGCGAAACATAAAACATGCAACAAACAGGAACTGGCACTGGGCACTGGATCAATATGTTAGTCCCAAAATAGTATAAAAAGTTGCCAAAAGTATATGAAAGTTATATAATATTGTCATGGAACAATCAAAAATTATAGATACGTCGGAGACGTATCAGCATCCCCAAGCTTAATTCCTGCTCGTCCTCGAGTAGGTAAATGATAAAAAGATAATTTTTGATGTGGAATGCTACCTAGCATAATCTTGATCAAATATCTAGTCATGGCATGAATATTAAAACACGAGTGATTCAAGGCAATAGTCTATCATTTGACATAAAAACAATAATAATTCGGGCATCCCAACAAGCAATCATGTCTTTCGAAATATCAATGCTAAAGAACGCTATCCCTACAAAATCATATAGTCTTGTATGATCCGTTTTCTTAACACAAGATACCCCTCATGCTCATCCCGGTGTTAGCCAAGCAAGTGGTTCATACTTTTTAACGCGCTTAAGCTTTTTCAACCCTCACGCAATACATGAGCACGAGCCATGGATATAGCACTATAGGTGGAATAGAGTATGATGGTGGAGGTTTATGTGGAGAAGACAAAAAGGGAGAAAGTCACACATCGACGCGGCTAATCAACGGGCTATGGAGATGCCCATCAATTGATGTCAATGCGAGGATTAGGGATTGCCATGCAACGGATGCACTAAGAGCTATAAGTGTATGAAAGCTCAAACTAAAAACTAAGTGGGTGTGCATCCAACTTGCTTGCTCATGAAGACCTAGGGCATTCAAGGAAGCCCGTCGTTGGAATATACAAGCCAAGTTCTATAATGAAAATTCCCACTAGTATATGAAAGTGATAACTCAAGAGACTCTCTATATGAAGAATATGGTGCTATTTGAAGCACAAGTGTGGTAAAAGGATAGTAACATTGCCCCTTCTCTTTTTCTCTCATTTTTTATTTTTTATTTTTTTTATTTTTATTTTTTTGGTGGGCTTCTTTTGCCTCTTTTTTTTGTTTGGGCTTCTTTGGCCTCTTTTATTTTTCATAAAGTCCGGAGACTCATCCCGACTTGTGGGGGAATCATAGTCTCCATCATCCTTTCCTCACTAGAGCAATGCTCTAATAATGATGATCATCACACTTTATTTACTACAACTCAATATTACAACTCGATATCTAGAACAAAGATATGACTCTATATGAATGCCTCCGGTGGTGTACCGGGATGTGCAATGATCTAGCATAGCAATGACATCAAAAAACGGACAAGCCATGAAAACATCATGCTAGCTATCTTACGATCATGCAAAGCAATATGATAATGAATGCTCAAGTCATGTATATGATGATGATGAAAGTTGCATGGCAATATATCTCGGATGGCTATGGAAATGCCATGATAGGTAGGTATGGTGGTTGTTTTGAGGAAGATATAAGGAGGCTTATGTGTGATAGAGTGTATCTTATCACGGGGTTTGGATGCACTGGTGAAGTTTGCACCAACTCTCGAGGTGAGAAAGGGCAATGCACGGTACCGAAGAGGCTAGCAATGATGGAAGGGTAAGAGTGTGTATAATCCATGGACTCGCATTAGTCATAAAGAACTCATATACTTATTGCAAAAGTTTATTAGCCCTCAAAGCAAAGTACTACTACGCATGCTCCTAGGGGGGAGGTTGGTAGGAGTTAACCATCGCGCACCCCCAACCTTCACACAAAGATAAACAATCGAAATACAATGCGCGCCAATTTGGTTACATAGTTAGTAGACCATACGTGCATGCTTCAGGAATCACAAACCTTAACACCAACATCCTTACTAAACACAACCATCTACTAGAACCTCCCACATATTATCATCTCCATGGACTATCTCATACCATCATGGTGCATAAAAGAAAAGTGAAAACTAAATGCAAAAGACGCTCCAAGATTTGCACATATTGCATGAACGAAACGAATCTGAAAACATACCGATACTTGTTGAAGAAAGAGGGGATGCCTTCCGGGGCATCCCCAAGCTTAGTCACTTGAGTCTCCTTGAATATTTACCTGGGGTGCCTTGGGCATCCCCAAGCTTGAGCTCTTGCCTCTCCTCCTTTTCCTCATATTGAGACCTTCTCGATCAAACACTTCATCCACACAAAACTTCAACAGAAACCTTGGTAAGATCCGTTAGTGTAATAAAGCAAATCACTACTCTAGGTATTGTTGCAAACCAATTAATATTTTGTTTTTTCATTGTGTCTATTGTAATATAACTTTTTCACGGCTTAATCCACTGATAGAAATTGATAGTTTCATCAAAACAAGCAAACTATGCATCAAAAACAGAATCTGTCAAAAATAGAACAGTCTGTAGAAATATGAACATTCACCATACTTATGGTACCCCAACAATTCTACCAAAATTAGGAAAAATAAAAAATTTATATAGAAATAGAGTGTAAAAAGTTTCAGAACCGTTTGATGTTCCAGCAAAAAATGTAAAATCGCACACTACAGCCAAAGTTTCTGTCCTGCACCACACAAACCAACAAGCAATCTAAACATCCTAAAGGCAAACCTTGGCAGATTATTTTTATAATACAATGGAATTGTACAAGGGGATAATTATTTTTGATGAAAAATTTCTGTAATCAAGATTCACAAAGTTTCTGTGAGCATGAACAAAGTTCAAGGCTAGCTCCCACTTCAACAATGCTTGTCTTTCTCACTTTCACTTTCCTTTTTGAAAATTTTTGAGTTCCCCTCTTTATTTTATTTTTGTTTTTAGACTATATAAAAGCACTCAGCAGAAATAAATGGCTCTCTAAAACTTCCGGGTTGTCTCCCTGGCAGCGATTTCTTTAAAGCCATTAAGCTAGGCATATAGTGCTCAAGTAATGAATCCACCCGGATCCCAAGGTATATCAAAGCCAATTTTAATTAACAATGATTTGTAATTTAGTAGTGAGCACAAAGTAACATATATAAGGCAACAACGAAGTCTAACTCTCTTCCTATGCATCGGCATGTCATAAAAGAACAATTCATTCACACATAGTAAAGACCAATGCATAGTATAAGCAGTTTCTTGGAATTTTATCATATTGGAAACATAGAGAGGTGGAGATATAGTTCCTCTCTCATAATAATTGCAAGTAGGAGCAGCAAGCACATGCATATTATATCTATGAAAATTATCATGTGGAACGGTAAAAGGCAACCCATCAATATAATCCTTAATGCATCCTTAATAAGCACAAACTTCTCCGATATAGTGTAGTTTGGAGAATTCAAAAAGATCATAGGACTATCATGCGTGGGTGCAATAGCAACAATTTCATGTTTAACATAAGGAACTATAGCAAGTTCATCTCCATAAGCATCATTCATATTGGCATCTTGGCCACAAGCATAGCAAGCATCATCAAAAAGGGATATTTCAAATGAATTAAAGGGATCATAGCAATCATCCTTTGGTAAGCATGAAGAGTTGAAGAGTTACTCTCATTAGAAGGTGGGCACGGGTGATCAATCCGCTCTTCCTCCTTTTGTTCTTAGCTCTCCTCCTCATCTTTTTCATCCAATGAGCTCACAGTTTCATCAATTCCTTCTTCCATAGACTCTTGCAAAATATTAATCTCTTCTTGGGAAGCGAAGACTTTCTCAATAAATGCATCAATATCGGAATTGTATTCATAATTCTCAAAACAATATTTAAGTATAGCAAAATTTTCAGGTCTATAAACTGAATCATCAGAATCTTCGAACTCTTTAAACAAAGATTCAATTTCATAAGCACCCATAAAATCAATGAATTCTTCTATTTTTTCCACATCATAGTAATCATATATACCATTAGCATAAGAAGCCAAGGTTTTATCATCATTAAATTTGCATGAAATGGAAGGTGTGGAGCCTTCATGCTAGAGCAACAAGTATAATCATATCTCAAGCATAGTTCCCGAGCATACCAATGCAACATATGAATTTGATCCCATAATAGTTTTCCTTTTTGTGTCAAGCGATAATCCCTAAAGTATTCACGTTGATCCAACGTGTCTCCCATAACATAATTGAATGGGGTTTTCTCAGGATTATCAAAGTAGTACATAATATTTTTCACATAACCAACATCGAGGGTTTCAGGAGGTTCCCCATCTCCATGAGTAGCAAGTACACCTAATTTTTTTGGTATTTTGGATTCCATATGGGCCAATTCCAGTTCTGCCCCTAACTCGAACCCACTACTCAGTTTTGTCCCTAATTTTTAGGTATGCTCAGTTTTGCCCCTGCGCCGTTAGTGTCACTTATAGAAATTCCCTTTTGCGTCGTTACTATCTGGTCAAAGGACTTTGACCACCCAGAAAAAAATAGCAAAAAAATCAAAAAAATCTGAAATTTTGTGGGATCGAAGATAGTCATGTCCGCAAGGCGCGTGCACATTTGTGTGCCGTTCGGACACCCTGGGAGCTCGTGGCAAAGGAAATCATAAATTTTGTACGCATGTGAACAGTAAATTCAAAAAAATAGAAAAAAATTCAAAAAAATATGAGATTTTGTGGGACTGAAGATACTTAGGTGCACAAGATGTGTGCACATTTTTGTTGTGTTTGGACATCGTAGGAGCTCCTACGATGTCCAAACACAACAAAAATGTGCACACATCTTGTGCACCTAAGTATCTTCAGTCCCACAAAATCTCATATTTTTTTGAATTTTTTTCTATTTTTTTGAATTTACTGTTCACATGCGTACAAAATTTATGATTTCCTTTGCCACGAGCTCCCGGGGTGTCCGAACGGCACACAAATTTGCACGCGCCTTGCGGACATGACTATCTTCGATCCCACAAAATTTCAGATTTTTTTGATTTTTTTTGCTATTTTTTTCTGGGTGGTCAAAGTCCTTTGACCAGACGGTAACGGCGCAAAAGGGCATTTCTATAAGTGACACTAACGGCGCAGGGGCAAAACTGAGCATACCTAAAAATTAGGGGCAAAACTGAGTAGTGGGTTCGAGTTAAGGGCATAGATGTAAATGTCCCATTCCATATCCATAACTAAAGATAGAGAACAACTTAGAACAGCAAATAAAAATTATGTAGTGATAAAGCAAACAAGCACACACGAGAATATTCACCCCATGCTATGACTCCCTAGCAACGGCGCCAGAAAAAGGTCTTGATAACCCACAAGTGTAGGGGATCAATTGTAGCCTATTTCAATAAGTATGAGTGACGAACCCAACGAGGAGCTAAAGGTAGAAAAATATTCCCTCAAGTTCTATCGACCACCGATACAACTCTACGCACGCTTAACGTTCGCTTTACCTAAAACAAGTATGAAACTAGAAGTACTTTGTAGGTGTTGTTGGATAGGTTTGCAAGAATATAAAGAGCATGTAAATAAAAAGTAGGGGCTGTTTAGATAAAGAAGCAATAAATTAAATATAGAGAGTGTGGAAAAGTGGTGGTAGGAGTTGTGAAATTGTCCCTAAGCAATTGACTACTTTACTAGACCGATAGCAAGTTTTATGTGCGAGAGGCATAAGATAACATACTTTCTCTTCTTGGATCATATGCACTTATGATTGGAACTCTAGCAAGCATCTGCAACTATTAAAGATCATTAAGGTAAAACCCAACCATAGCATTAAAGCATCAAGTCCCCTTTATCCCATACGCCACAACCCCCTTACTCGGGTTTATGCTTCTGTCACTCAAGCAACCCACTACAAGCGAATCATGAACATACTGCAACACCCTACAACGGGAATCCCTCACGCTTGCGCGACACGGAGGGCACAATAGGATAGCAACATAACCACAAGCAAATTAAACTAATCATAGCAATTCATCAATCACCGATAGGACAACGAAAATCTACTCAGACATCATAGGATGGCAACACATCATTGGATAATAATATGAAGCATAAAGCACCATGTTCAAGTAGAGGGTACAGCGGGTTGCGGGAGAGTGGACCGCTGAATATAGATGGGGGAAGGTGATGGAGACGTTGGTGAAGATGATGGCGGTGTTGGTGTAGATCGCGGTGATGATGATGGCCCCGGCGGTGTTTCGGCGCCACCGGAAGCAAGGGGGAGAGAGCCCCCCGTCTTCTTCTTCTTCTTCCATGACCTTCTCCCTAGATGGGAGAAGGGTTTCCCCTCTGGTCCATGGTATCCATGGCGTGGGAGGGGCGAGAGCCCCTCCGAGATTTGATCTGTCTCTCTGTCTCACTCTGTTTCTGCGTTCCGTGTTCTGTCCTTTCACCGTTTGCTTTATATCCGGAGATCCGTAACTCCAATTGGATTGAAACCTTCGCCCAGATTTTTCTCCGAAAATTAGCTTTGTTGCGGCAAAAGGAGAGTAGTAACCGCCTTATGGGGTGCCCATGAGGGTCAGGGGCGCGCCCCCTGCCTCGTGGCCCCCTCAGGCACCGTCTCGCATTGATTCTTATTCCCAAAAATCACAAATATTCCAAAAATATTCTCCATCCGTTTTTATCCCGTTTGGACTCCCTTTTATATGGGGTTTCCGCGAAACATAAAACATGCACCAAACAGGAACTGGCACTGGGCACTAATCAATATGTTAGTCCCAAAAATAGTATAAAAAGTTGCCAAAAGTATATGAAAGTTCAATAATATTGGCATGGAACAATCAAAAATCATAGATGCGACGGAGATGTATCAACGGGCCACCATATTTCACGAAAAAACGTTCCCCCCTGACTGCTGGGACCCACCAGCTACATCTTCGCACGCAAGAAGTGCGTCCGGGCAAAAAAATGATTCAGCCCTGACTGCTGGGACCCACCAGCTACATCTTCGCACGCAAGGAAGTGCGTCCGGGCAAAAAAAAGCGATTCACACCCCTGTTTGCTGGGACCCACCAGCTACATCTTCACACGCAAGGAAGTGCGTCCGTGAAAAAAAACGATTCGCCCCCCTGACTGCTGGGACCCACCATTGCTACCTCTTGAGCACTGCGTTGGTTTTCCTTGAAGAGGAAAGGGTGATGCAGCAAAGTAGCATAAGTATTTCCCTTAGTTTTTGAGAACCAAGGTATCAATCCAGTAGGAGGCTCCTCAAAAGTCCCACGCACCTACACAAACAAACAATAACCTTGCAACCAACGCAATAAAGGCGTTGTCAATCCCTTCACGGTAGCTTGCGTAAGTGAGATTTGATAGAGATAATAAGATAAGATAAATATTTTTGGTATTTTTATGATATAGATTGGAAAATAAAAGATGCAAATAAACGTAGATGGAAAACTTATATGATAAAAGATAGACCCGGGGGCCATAGGTTTCACTAGTGGCTTCTCTCAAGATAGCATAAGTATTACGGTGGGTGAACAAATTACTGTCGAGCAATTGATAGAAAAGTGCATAGTTATAAGATTATCTAGGCATGATCATGTATATAGGCATCATGTCCGCGACAAGTAGATCGAAACGATTCTGCGTCTACTACGATTACTCCACACATCGACCGACTCTTGCCTGCATCTAGAGTATTAAGTTCATGAAGAACAGAGTAACGCATTAAGGAAGATGACATGATGTAGAGGCATAAACTCATGCAATATGACATAAACCCCATCTTTTTATCCTCGATGGCAAAAATACAATACGTGCCTTGCTGCCCCTGCTGTCACTGGGAAAGGACACCGCAAGATTGAACCCAAAGCTAAGCACTTTTCCAATTGTAAGAAAGATCAATCTAGTAGGCCAAACCAAACCGATAATTCGAAGAGACTTGCAAAGATAACTTAATCACACATAAAAGAATTCAGAGAAGATTCAAATATTTCTCATAGATAAACTTGATCATAAACCCACAATTCATTGGATCTCGACAAACACACCGCAAAAAGAGTTACATCGAATAGATCTCCAAGAAGATCAAGAACTTTGTATTGAGATTCAAAGAGAGAGAAGAAGCCATCTAGCTAATAACTATGGACCCGAAGGTCTATGGTAAACTACTCACAACTCATCGGAGAGGCCTTGGAGATGATGTAGAGGCCCTCTGTGGTTTGTATTGAGATTCAAAGAGAGAGAAGAAGCCATCTAGCTAATAACTATGGACCCGAAGGTCTATGGTAAACTACTCACAACTCATCGGAGAGGCCTTGGAGATGATGTAGAGGCCCTCCATGGTTGATTCCCCCTCCGGCGGAGCGCCGGCGAAGGCTCCAAGATGGTATCTCACGGATACAGAAGGTTGCGGCGGTGGAAATAGTTTTTCGTGGTGCTTCTGGATGTTTTTGGGGTACGTGGATATATATAGGAGGAAGAAGTAGGTCGGTTGACGCTCGAGGGGCCCATGAGGGTGGGGGCGCGCCGGGCACCCTCGTGGCCGCCTTGTTTGTTGCTTGACGTCCACTCCAAGTCCCCTGGATTGCGTTTGTTCCAAAAAGATCTCCCCCGAAGGTTTCATTCCATTTGGACTCTGTTTGATATTCCTTTTCGAAACACCGAAATAGGCAAAAAACAGCAATTCGGGCTGGGCCTCCGGTTAGTAGGGTAGTCCCAAAAATGATATAAAAGTGTAAAGTAAAGCCCATAAACATCCAAAACGGGTAATATAATAGCATGGAACAATCAAAAATTATAGATACGTTGGAGACGTATCAAGCATCCCCAAGCTTAATTCATGCTCGTCCTCGAGTAGGTAAATGATAAAAACAGAATTTTTGATGTGGAATGCTACCTAGCATAATTCTCAATGTAATTTTCTTTATTGTGGCATGAATGTTCGGATCCAAATGATTCAAAATAAAAGTTCATATTGACATAAGAAATAGTAATACTTCAAGCATACTAATCAAAGCAGTCATGTCTTCTCAAAATAACATGGCTAAAGAAAGTTATCCCTACAAAATCATATAGTCTGGCTATGCTCTATCTTCATCACACAAAGTATTTAATCATGCACAACCCCGATGACAAGCCAAGCAATTGTTTCATACTTTAGTATTCTCAAACTTTTTCAACTTTCACGCAATACATGAGCGTGAGCCATGGACATAGCACTATATGTGGAATAGAATGGTGGTTGTGGAGAAGACAAAAAGGAGAAGATAGTCTCACATCAACTAGGCGTATCAACGGGCTATGGAGATGCCCATTAATAGATATCAATGTGAGTGAGTAGGAATTGCTATGCAATGGTTGCACTAGAGCTATAAATGTATGAAAGCTCAACAAAAGAAACTAAGTGGGTGTGCATCCAACTTGCTTGCTCACGAAGACCTAGGGCGTTTTGAGGAAGCCCATCATTGGAATATACAAGCCAAGTTCTATAATGAAAAATTCCCACTAGTATATGAAAGTGACAACATAGGAGACTCTCTATCATGAAGATCATAGTGCTACTTTGAAGCACAAGTGTGGTAAAAGGATAGTAGCATTGTCCCTTCTCTCTTTTTCTCTAATTTTTTTTATTTGGTGGGCTTCTTTGGCCTCTATTTTTTTATATGGGCTTCTTTGGCCTATTTTATTTTTATAAAGTCCGAAGTCTCATCCCGACTTGTGGGGGAATCATAGTCTTCATCATCCTTTCCTCACTTGGGGCAATGCTCTAATAATGAAGATCATCACACTTTTATTGATTTACAACGCAAAGATTACAACTCAATACTTAGAACAAAATATGACTCTATGTGAATGCCTCCGGCGGTGTACCGCGATATGCAATGAATCAAGAGTGACATGTATGGAAGAATTATGAAGGTGGCTTTGCCACAAATACGATGTCAACTACATGATCATGCAAAGAGCAATATGACAATGATGATGCGTGTCATAATAAACGGAACGGTGGAAAGTTGCATGGCAATATATCTCGGAATGGCTATGGAAATGCCATAATAGGTAGGTATGGTGGCTATTTTGAGGAAGGTATATGGTGGGTGTATGGTACCGGCGAAAGTTGCGCGGCACAAGAGAGGCTAGCAATGGTGGAAGGATGAGAGTGTGTATAATCCATGGACTCAACATTAGTCATAAAGAACTCATATACTTATTGAAAAAATCTGCAAGCCATTGAAAAGAAAGTACTACACGCATGCTCCTAGGGGGATAGATTGGTAGGAAAAGACCATCACTCGTCCCCGACCGCCACTCATAAGGAAGACAATCAATAAATAAAATATGCTCCAACTTCATCACAAAGCGGTTCGCCATACGTGCATGCTACGGGAATCACAAACTTCAACACAAGTATTCTTTAAATTAACAATTACCCAACTAGCATGACTCTAATATCACCACCTCTATATCTCAAAACAATTATCAAGCATCAAATTGATCATAGCATCCAATTCACTTCCTATGATAGTTTTTACTATACCCAATTTGGATGCTCATCATTCTAGGACCAATTTTATAACCATAGCAAATACCATGCTATTCTAAAAGACTCTCAAAATAATATAAGTGAAGCATGAGAGATAAACAATTTCTACAAAATGAAACCACTGCCGTGCTCTAAAAGATATAAGTGAAGTACTAGAGCAAGATTATCTAGCTCAAAAGATATAAGTGAAGTACATAGAGTATTCTAACAAATTCCAAATCAAGTGGGTTTCTCCCAAAAGGTGTGTACAGCAAGTATGATTGTGGTAAACTAAAAAGCAAAGACTCATATCATACAAGACGCTCCAAGCAAAACACATATCATGTGGCGAATAAAAATATAGCTCCAAGTAAAGTTACCGATAAACGAAGACGAAAGAGGGGATGCCTTTCGGGGCATCCCCAAGCTTAGGCTTTTGGTTGTCCTTGGATATCTTGGGGTGCCATGGGCATCCCCAAGCTTAGGCTCTTGCCACTCCTTATTCCACAGTCCATCAAATCTTTACCTAAAACTTGAAAACTTCACAACACAAAACTCAACAGGAAATCTCATAAGCTCCGTTAGTGCAAGAAAGAAAAACCACCACATAAGGTATTGTAATGAAATAATTCTTTATTTATATTGGTGTTAAAACTACTGTATTGCAACTTCTCTATGGTTCATACCCCCCAATACTAGCCATAGATGCATCAAAATAAGCAAACAACACACGAAAAACAGAATCTGTCAAAAACAGAATAGTCTGTAGCAATCTGTAACTCTAGAATACTTATAGAACTCTAAAAATCCTACAAAAATAGGAAGTCCTGGGAAATTTGTCTAATGATCTACATAAAAAAGAATCAACACAAAAGCACGTTTCTGTAATTTATTAAAATTATTTTCGTGCATGCAAAGTTTCTGTTTTTCAGCAGAATCAAATTAACTATCACCGTAGGTTATCCTATAGGTTCTACTTGGCACAAACACTAACTAAAACATGAAAACACATCAAAACAGAAGCTAGATGAAATATTTATTACTACCAGAAGCAAAAAGCAAGAAACTAAAATAAAATTGGGTTGCCTCCCAACAAGCGCTATCGTTTAACACCCCTAGCTAGGCATAAAAGTGAGGATAGATCTAAGTGTTGCCATCTTTGGCATTCAATTCATAAGTAGCTCGCATGATAGATTCATAAGGTAATTTAACTTTATTTCTAGGGAAGTGTTCCATGCCTTTCCTTAATGGAAATTGGAATTTAATATTCCCTTCCTTTATATCAATAATTGCACCAATTGTTCCAAGGAAAGGTCTACCGAGAATAATAGGACATGAAAGATTGCAATCTATATCAAGAACGATAAAATCTACGGACATATAATTCCTATTTGCAACAATAAGAACATCATTGATCCTTCCCATAGGTTTCTTAATGGTGGAATCCACAAGGTGCAAGTTTAAAGAGCAATCATCAAAATCATGGAAACCTAGCACATCACATAAAATTTTCGGAATCGTGGAAACACTAGCACCCAAATCACACAAAGCATAGCATTCATGATCTTTAGTTTATTTTTTATAGTAGGTTCCCACTCATCATAAAGTTTTCTAGGTATAGAAACTTCCAAATTAAGTTTCTCTTCATAAGATTGCATCAAGGCATCAACAATATGTTTGGTAAAAGCTTTATTTTGACTATAAGCATGAGGAGAATTCAACACGGATTGCAACAAGGAAATACAATCTATTAAAGAACAATTATCATAATTAAATTCCTTGAAATCCAAGATAGTGGGTTCAATGCTATTTAAAGTCTTGACCTCTCCAATCCCACTTTTAGCAAATTTAGCATCAAGATCTAAAAACTCCGAATTATTGGGACGCCTTTTAACTAAAGTTGACTCATCTTCAGTCCCATCATTATTAAGATTCATATTGCAAAACAAGGATTAAATAGGGGACACATCAATAACTTTTAGATCTTCATCATTATTTTCATGGAGACTAGAAGAAGACGCTTTTACAAAGCAATCTTTCTTAGCACGCAACCTAGCGGTTCTTTCTTTGCACTCATCAATGGAAATTCTCAAGGCTTTGAGAGACTCATTGATATCATGCTTAGGAGGACTAGCCGTAATGACAAGGTAAACGATCTAACAAACAAGCACACAAAAGGCAAGCGAAAAAGAGAGGGCGAACGGAAAAGAGAGGGCGAATAAAATGGCAAGGGTTAAGTGGGGGAGAGGAAAACGAGAGGCAAATGGCAAATAATGTAATGCGAGGGAGATGAGTTTGTGATGGTACTTGGTATGTCTTGACTTGAGCGAAGACCTCCTCGGCAACGGCACCAGAAATCCTTCTTGCTACCTCGTGAGCACTGCGTTGGTTTTCCTTGAAGAGGAAAGGGTGATGCAGCAAAGTAGTGTAAGTATTTCCCTCGGTTTTTGAGAACCAAGGTATCAATCCAGTAGGAGGCTCCTCAAAAGTCCCACGCACCTACACAAACAAACAATAACCTCGCAACCAACGCAATAAAGGCGTTGTCAATCCCTTCACGGTAACTTGCGTAAGTGAGATCTGATAGAGATAATAAGATAAGATAAATATTTTTGGTATTTTTATGATATAGATTGGAAAATAAAAGATGCAAATAAAAGTAGATGGAAAACTTTGATAAAAGATAGACCCGGGGGCCATAGGTTTCACTAGTGGCTTCTCTCAAGATAGCATAAGTATTACGGTGGGTGAACAAATTACTGTCGAGCAATTGATAGAAAAGTGCATAGTTATAAGATTATCTAGGCATGATTATGTATATAGGCATCACGTCCGCGACAAGTAGATCGAAACGATTCTGCATCTACTACAATTACTCCACACATCGACCGACTCCTGCCTGCATCTAGAGTATTAAGTTCATGAAGAACAGAGTAACGCATTAAGAAAGATGACATGATGTAGAGGGATAAACTCATGCAATATGACATAAACCCCATCTTTTTATCCTTGATGGCAAAAATACAATACGTGCCTTGCTGCCCCTGCTGTCACTGGGAAAGGACACCGCAAGATTGAACCCAAAGCTAAGCACTTCTCCAATTGCAAGAAAGATCAATCTAGTAGGCCAAACCAAACTGATAATTCGAAGAGACTCGCAAAGATAACTTAATCACACATAAAAGAATTCAGAGGAGATTCAAATATTTCTCATAGATAAACTTGATCATAAACCCATAATTCATCGGATCTCGACAAACACACCGCAAAAAGAGTTACATCGAATAGATATCCAAGAAGATCGAGGAGAACTTTGTATTGAGATTCAAAGAGAGAGAAGAAGCCATCTAGCTAATAACTATAGACCCGAAGGTCTGTGGGAACTACTCACAACTGATCAGAGAGGCCTTAGAGATGATGTAGAGGCCCTCCGTGATTGATTCCCCCTCCGACGGAGCGCCGGCGAGGGCTCCAAGATGGGATCTCGCGGATACAGAAGGTTGCAGCGGTGGAAATAGTTTTTCGTGGTGCTCCTGGATGTTTTCGGGGTACGTGGATATATATAGGAGGAAGAAGTAGGTCGGTTGACGCTCGAGGGGCCCATGAGGGCGGGGGCGCGCTGGGCACCCTCGTGGCCACCTTGTTTGTTGCTTGACGTCCACTCCAAGTCCCCTAGATTGCGTTTGTTCCAAAAAGATCGCTCCTGAATGTTTCACTCCGTTTGGACTCCGTTTGATATTCCTTTTTGAAACACGGAAATAGGCAAAAAAACAGCAATTTGGGCTGGGCCTCCGGTTAGTAGGTTAGTACCAAAAATGATATAAAAGTGTAAAGTAAAGCCCATAAACATCCAAAATGGGTAATATAAATAATCAAAAATTATAGATACGTTGGAGACGTATCAACTAGATACATCTTCGCACGCAAGGAAGTGCCTGATAGTCGGGACCCACCTGGTCGAAGCATACGTAGCGGTGTCTTTCTGGTCGCAAACATGTACGTACATACTGGTTGATGTAGAGGCGCGCACGTGTCGTAGTACAGGTGCGCACGTAGCATATACACGTACGTACAGTGGCCAGGGTGCAAGAAAGTAAATATGGCCACGTACGTACATACGGGCGGGGTCTCGAACGCCTACTCGCGCATACGTATGGCCAGGGCTCGTGTACATGGCTGGGTCGGAATGAAGAAACTACGTCGTCGTCGTGTTCATGGGAAGCCTACCGGCTGGGTTAGAACGGAATGCGTCATCGTGTTCGTCGGGAGGGCTTGGACGGAACAGCTGATGTAAACGAGGCTTGGCGTACCGCAGAACAAAGGAAACGGCCTTGTGTTCGACCGGCCACGTTCGAAGCGGGATCTTGTTCATCGGGAGGGGTCTGGCGTACCGCAAAACGGAGGAAACGGACTTGTGTTGGACCTCCTACAGTCGAAACGGGGTCCTGTTGATCGGGAGGGGTGTGGCCTACCGCAAAACGGAGGAAACGGACTTGTGTTGGAGCACTATGGTCGAAACGGGGGTCCTGTTCATCGGGAGGGGTGTGGCGTACCGCAAAACGGGACTCCACGGGATACTGTTCATCTCCACCATCGACCTCCTCCAGCCTCCACGGTTTATTGTTCATCTACCGTCGACCTCCTCCAGCCTCCACCCGCGACTGTTCATCCACGGGCTCCTGTTCATCCAGCCTCCACCGCGCGCTACTCCACCGACTACTGTTCAACCACCCCTCTCCATGGGATCCTGTTCAACCACCCCTCCACGGGCTACTGTTCATCCACCCCTCCACCATCTACTTTTCATCCAACCCTCCACGGGGTCATCCTGTTCATCCAGCCCCAACCGGCTCGATCGATCGGGGTCATGTTCATCCAAAGGCAACACCAGGGGGTCCTGTTCATCCACCCCCACCGGGAACTGTTCATCCAAACCCCCCCCCCAGCAACACTCACTGTCCATCCAGAGGCAGCATTGATCGGCTTCAGTTAGCAGCAGTAGCGAAGGAATCGCTCGATCGGGTTCGGTTAACAGCGATCGATCGATCGCTCGGGTTCAGTAACGTGTAGCCTGTAGTGCAATCGCTCGAGTTCAGTAGGTGAACGCCTTGCTCGGGTTCAGTTAGAGCCCAATGCCTCGCACCCACGCGCATGTGTGTACGAAAGAAACGCGCAAACCTCCGTGCATCGCTCGGCCCCGACCACCCACCGTAACCAGGAACACCCCGATATTTTCCTCGCCCTTGCTTCTACCACGGTTTTTTCTGTAATGGACGGCCCAAAGAATGTCATGCAGCTGCGTTTCCGGCCCGCCCAGGATGAAAAGCCCATTTTCTGTCATGATTTTTTGTCATAGAAGTAGGAGCCCACCACATATATGATGATACCGGGTTTTGTCACAATTATCGTCATAGAAGTTTCATAAGTATGACAGGAAAAAAATTCGTTTGGCCCAAAATGTCATGGATGTGTCGTTTTTTGTAGTGCTTGCTGGTTATCCTTGCCGCGGCAGCCTCCTTGGCCGCCACACTTCTTGCCGGATCCTTCGACACCGTCCTGGCCCTTCTCCTTGTCCCGCCTCTCATACTCAGTTTTTTTGCTTCTCAGCAAGCAGCTCAACTTGTCGGCAGTTCTGGAGGTCGTGGCCCTTGGTGTGGTGGATCTTGTAGTACTGCTTGTTGGAGCTTCCTGGCTTGCCGGTAGCCGCCAAGGCCCGGCAAGCGACCCACCCGGCAACTTCCTTGCCGGGGTCGCTTGCCTTGGCCTTCTTGGCAGCGCTAGTGTCGTTGGATCCCTCGATGGTAAGCACGGTCTTGCCCTTGCGCTTTCTGTTACAACACCGTCCCTTCTTCGTCGGGGTGGCAGTGTCGTCGTCTGTGGAGTCGGTTTCCGCACAGGTGTCCTCGCCGGGTACTTCCTCCCCTCTTCAGCTCGAGTGCACCTATCGGCCAGAACATAAAGTTTGGCCACATCCTTGACCTTGTTCAACGCCAGCTCTTCACGCATCTTGCGGTTGAGCACATTCTGGTGGAATGCGCTGATCAAAGCGGCGGGGTGAACATCTGGGATATTGTACTGCACCCGGCTGAACCTCTGGATGTACTTGCGCAGGTTTTCCCCTTCCTTCTGGGGGATGATATGCAAATCGCTCACTTGGCCATGAGCTTGATGGCCTCCAGTGAAGGCGCCAACAAACTCATGACACAGATCTGACTAAGAAGAAATGGAATCCACTGGCAAGTGCATCAGCCATGACATGACGTTGGGCTTAAGTGCCAACGGGAAGTAATTGGCAAGCACCTTATCGTCGCGGGCTCCAGCAGCTTGCATCTCAATGGTGTAGATGCTGAGGAACTCTGACGGGTGAGTCTTGCCGTTGTACTTCTCACCAACGTCGGGCTTGAACATGCGGTGGGAGGGTCACTGGAACTGCTGCAGCTCACGGGTAAAGGCTGGGCAACCCACCTCGTAGGGTAGGCCACAGTAGCCTCCCGGTGCTGGGTGGTCCATAGTGGGCCCTGCCCGCCTATCTGACTAGTGGCGCGCAGCACGCCGGCATCCGATGGTGGTTCGAGCGTCTTCAAGGGCTCGCTCTCGAAGAACTTGGCGCTGATCGCGGTGGGTCCATGGATCGGACGATGCTATGGAAATGTTATCACAAGCGTCATCACAATGGACCGACACTCGCGGTAACTGGCGTGGGGGAGGAGAGTGCATCGTGGCTGCATCACCTCCGGCCCTTCCTGCACTAGCATGCGGTGGCTCGACGGAGCGTCGGCCTACGGGCCCTGCAAGTCGCGGGTCATCTTTGTTGGCGATGCCGACGAGGCTCTGGACGGTGGCTCTCCACCTTCTCCACAGCATGAGGGAAGTCGAGGAGCAGCTGCGCGCGCGCCAAAGCTTCTGCTGGCGTGGGCAGCGGCAAAAGCTGCATGGACCGTGATGCGCTCCGACTTCTAACCACCTTAGAAGGAGCTCTATCACGACCCTGCTGTTGTCCGCCATTTTCGCCAGCACCTCGACGTGCATGCTGGCCTCCTTCGTCACGCGAAAGATGCGCATGACTCTTCCCATGGAGGCGCCCAGGGTCACCAGCGTGGTGACGCTGCTCATCGCGCACAACTTGGGAAGAGCGCATCGTGGGCGCCGGCGTGGGTGTCTTGGAGGTCACCGCGCCACCGATGGGTGGCACGGCGACGCCCCTGGAGGGCCCCGCGCCGCTTGCGGGGGGCTCAGCTCCGTCTTTGGATCTTGCAGCATGCGGCCCGTCGTCTTGCGCACGAACGACGCCGCTCACCAGGCCTGGACTGCCAGAGCAATGTGGGTGTTCACGGGGCTGCGCCTAGGGTCCTGTCCGCGACCGCCCCGCTACTTGCCCGCACTGGGACGAGCAATCCAGCTCTGGATGAACTAATCGCTGTCGTCGTCTTCCTCTTGGGAGCCATGGTGACGAAGAACTGCTGGACTAGCTGCTAGACCATATTTTCACAACTGCGCATCCCCTACCTGGCGCGCCAAAGATGTCGGTGGCAACGACACCTATGGGATCACTGGAATCCCTACTACGGTCGACGGGCGTGAGGTTGTGGAAAGAGCAGGTCTAGGAGCCAGCACAAGGATCATTTACCCAGGTTCGGGCCGCGAGGATGCGTAATATCCTAGTCCTGCCTTGGTGTATATATGAATGTTCTTGAGCTAGCTACAGTGCCTGACTTGCTCAAAAGAGTCGAATCCTCCTCCCGTATGCCTCGGGCCTCCTTTAATAGGGAAAAGGGGATGCCACAGTGGCACACAGGAGGTGGAAAGTGCATACGATGGCTGAGTCTATCCTCTGGCAGCGTCGGACAAACGCATTTAATGCGCTACGGACGTGCCCTTCTTGTTGTCGCCACTTCGCCTTGCTGCAACACGCGTCCGGGCCAGCGCGGCATGCAGTGCCATGTAGGCTGGCAGGCTGCTGAGCCGGTGCAGTGGCAGGGTCTTCACAAAGATCTGCATGCCACCACGCAGGTGCTTGCTGAGTTGGTCCGAGGCCGCACGTCGCCACGCAGGTGCTCGCCTGGCTGGCTGGGCGAGCAGTTGCATGGGAACGGCAGTGGAGTCTTGGCGGGTGCGGGCCTGGCCGCGGCCCTGCTGATGTCCTCGGCAAGGGTCTTGCCATGACATCGCGGTCGTCCCCGGCAAGGATCTTGCCGGAGGTCTCGTGGGTTTCCTTGGCAAGGATCTTGCCGAGGATCATCGTCTTCTGGTCCTCATCTGATCTCGTGTGTTAATGATCTTCACGAAGATCTGCATGCCATCATGACGTGCCTCCCGAGCCTCGGCTCCAATGTGGTTGATGGCGTCGGAACCCTTGGGCTCAAGGGTGGCACGCTTTGCTGGCATTGGGCAAGTTGCCCCGGCAAGGCTCTTGCCGAGGCTGTGGAGGCCGCCCCGACAACGATCTTGCCAGGGGAGTCCACATCACCCTCTCCGCTCCTTGTGTTTCTATTCTTGGCATTGCCTTAATTGTTCTGTGGCTTTGGCTTCCCTCTTCTGCCCTGCTGAGTGTGGCCGCGGGCGCAACTATGACTGCCTCTGCACAAGTAAAGGGGTACAAAGAAGAGCCCCTACCTTTGTACACCGACACCCTTTATAAAGGCGAGAATATCAAGTGTCCCCTCCGTGGCCTTAAAACATCACTATTCCCAAGGAATCATGCCAATAGAATGGTTGGGTTACCCACACTGGTGTTGATGAAAACCCCACAACAAGGGGACACGATCTCTGCTTTGATAAGATGTGTTAATAAAAACCGCCTCTCGAAATGTGGAGTGGCAGGCTAGAAAACGATTCAAAATAATGGCCAGGTGATGATGTAATACCATGCTACAAAAATTGTCAATGGATTGGACTCGTGAAAATATTGTACTCTCTACAGTTGTGTGTGGAACTTGTTTTGCAGAGCCGGACACGATTCTTGTGTTCAAAATCTACTTTGAAGTATTCGGAGAAGGAACCCGCCTTGCAATGCTGAAGTGCCGGACTCATCGTCATTGAAGCCTGGTTCAGGGGCTACTGAGGTAGTCCCGGATTAAGGGGTCCTCAGACAGCCGGACTATATATATATGTGCCGGACTGTTGGGCTATGAAGGTACAAGATAGAAGACTTCTCCCCGTGTTCGGATGGGACTCTCCTTTGCGTTGAAGGCAAGCTTGGCGATTTGGATATGTAGATTGCTTTCTCTATAACCGACTTTGTGTAACCCTAGCCCCCTCTGGTATCTATATAAAAACTGGAGGGTTTAGTCCATAGGACAACAACAATCATAATCTCATAGGCTAGACTTCTAGGGTTTAGCCATTACGATCTTGTGGTAGATCAACTCTTGTAATACTCATATTCATCAAGATCAATCAAGCAGGAAGTAGGGTATTACCTCCATAGAGAGGGCCCGAACCTGGGTAAACATCATGTCCCCCGCCTCCTGTTACCATTAGCCTTAGACGCACAGTTCGGGACCCCCTACCCGAGATCCGCCAGTTTTGACACCGACAGTGGCTCTAGCCATGAGGCACTTGGCGGTGATGTTCTCGTTGGGTGAATCAAATAGGGACACCCGTGGAGTTGTTGCAATGGCAACGGAGGCCATGGCAACCGTCTCACCGTCTTCATCATCTTCTTCTTCTTCATTGTACTCTTCTTGTGCCACCAACCCCTTGGGAGGAGTCTTCTTGGTGAAGTTGTTCTTGTTGGGGAAGGACTTGGCCTTGTCTTTTTGGATAAGCTTGCCACCATTGTCTTCCCTCTTCTTGTACGGGCAATCCGCAACAAAGTGGCTCACATTGCCACAATTATAGCATGTCCTCACACGTTGCTTGCCCTTGGCGCCACTTGAGTTGTTCTTGTTGAAGTTGGGCCTTGAGTTCTTCTTGCTCCAAAATTGTCGTGAAGCGAGAGCCATGTGCTCATGATATGCATATTTGGTATCTTCGGGGCAACTCTCCTATTCTTCCTCTTCAACCTCTTCTTCCACACTAGCCTTGGCCTTCAAAGCAAGATTGGGCTTCTTTGATCGTTGAGAACGCAACACCACATTGTCGGCGGTCTTGTCCAAGATCCTCATTGCAATAAACTCATCCAACACTTCACTTGAGGTCAAGGCATGAAAGTCCGGCTTTTGACGGATGACGGAGGACATGGCCTTATGGTAGGGCATCATGGCTTTGAGAAACTTGCGCTTGATCTAGTTGTCATCCGTATCCTTGCTCCCATGATCCCGGAGTGAGACCGCGGGAGTGGTTAGTCTTCGGTAAAGCTCTCTAGGTTCTTCATCTTCAATCATTGCAAACTCATCGGCTTCATCTTGCACCACTTCAAAGTTTGAGCGTTGAATGCTTGCGCTTTCCTTGTAAATGGAAACAACATGTTGCCATGCTTCCTTGGCCACGGTGAAAGGGCGGAGGTGCGCAATATATTTGGGAGGAATAGCTTCTTGGAAAATGAAGAGAGTGAACTCGTTCAATTGATGATCCACGGCTTCTCTAGGAGTGAAGTTTCTTGGGTCGTGCGGGTAGAAACCTTGCTCAATAATTCTCCAAAGATTAGTAGAACTATGATTTAAATGATGTTTAAAGCGATACACCCAAGAAGCAAAATCCTCATTTTTCACAAGCTTAGGAGGAGGACCAACATGATTCATATGTGTGGAGGGAACCGGTTCTCCATAAGTAATTGGAGGTTCAACATGGGCAAAGATGCCACTCCCACTTCTAACACTAGGCAAAGGAACTTGATCACTAGTAGTTTCCCCCTTGTTGGAGTTAGCATCCGTCACCTTGTTAGCGGGGTTAACCACTTCCAACAGTGCGATGGAAAGTCTAAGGCCTTCAAGATATTCCTTAAACATGCCTTTAACCTCGGCCATCATGGAGGTTTTCAATGTGTCCAAAGCCGCATTGAACTCCTCATGAGAGACCGAGGATCCCCCATCGACCGCATATAAAGTGGGACTCACACCAGAGTGCTTCTCCACCTCATATGTGGTGTCAATCATACTCTTTGGACGGCAAAGTCCTTAATAAAGAGACGATGCTCTGATACCAATTTAAAGGATCGATATGATTGACTAGAGGGGGTGAATAGGCAACTAATATTTTTTATCTTTTCTTGACCAAATTAAACTTAGCAACAAAATAGGTTGTCTATATGTGCAACTAGGTGAGCAACCTATATGATGCAACAACAACAAGCACACAAGCAAGCAAGAGATACAAAACAATAAAGCTTGCACAAGTAAAGGTAAGAGAGAACGAAGAGTGGAGCCGGTGGAGATGAGGATGTGTTACCGAAGTTCCTTCCCTTTGAGAGGAAGTATGTCTCCGTTGGAGTGGTGTGGAGGCACAATGCTCTGCAAGAAGCCACTAGGGCCACCGTATTCTCCTCACGCCCTCACACAATGCGAGAAGCCGTGATTCCACTATTGGTGCCCTTGAAGGTGGCAACCGAACCTTTACAAACAAGGTTGGGGCTCTCTCCACAACCGAATTGGAGGCTCCCAACAAAACCACGGAGCTTCACCACAATGGAATATGGCTCCGAGGTGACCTCAACCGTCTAGGGTGCTCAAAAACCCAAGAGCAACAAGATCCACAAGGTATTAGTGGGGGGAATCAAATTTCTCTTGGTGGAAGTGTAGATCGGGGCCTTCTCAACCAATCCCTAGAAAATCAGCAAGTTTGATTGGCTAGGGAGAGAGATCATGCAAGAATGAGATTTTTAATGGCAATGGAGCATGGGGGGAAGAGGTCAACTCAAGGAAGAAGAGGACCCCACTTTATACAGGGGAACAAAATCCAACCATTTTCTGCCATGTGCCCGCATCTAAGCGCTACTACCCCGCACAAGCCTAAAAGACACAGAGTGTGCCTATGGTAGTGCTGCCGGAGCGGTACTATTGCTGACCCTGGCGGTACTACCGCCTAGGGTTTTTTAGACCTGGAGAGGCAGCAGTAGTAGAGGGTGCTAGGGGTGGCAGTACCATGCAAAGCGGTACTACTATCCTAGTGCCGCTCAACTACTGCTTAGGGCAAAGTGGGAACAGAAAATTGCACTGAGGGAAACCCCGCAAGCGGTAGTGGCGGCGGTAGTATGGGTTGTAGTACCGCCAGAGCGGTACTACCGTGCTACTACTACCCAACTACCGTGAATTGCATATCGAGAACAGAATGATGCACGCTCGGGGAAACCCTAAGCGGTAGTGCCACAGAAGTACCCAGTGGTACTACCGTGGGCACTAGCGGTACTACCGCTTGCAAGTTACTAAAACACCATAGACAACAAATGGATATGCTTCGGAGAAGGAAAAGGAGGTTGTGGGTGCATATGGGGCTGTGTACGTGTCGATTCCACCCATACCTTTCCAATGCGGACCCCCTCTTAATAGTATGGGTCTCCTACGACTCAAAACCACCAAGAGGAAATCGTCGGAAAATAACCGTCTTCACTCTTTACCATCGAGGGGAGAAAAACCGCCTCGTGCCAATCGATATAGTCTCTGAAAGGGTCAATGCACACAATTAGTCCACAAAACGTATTGTCATCAATCACCAAAACCACTTAGGGAGAAATATGCCCTTACAATTGGCCTACCACATCGGTACTACTTCCTTGGCCCCCATTCTTCTTTTGATCTTGTAGTTGCACAACGAGTTTATAGGTGCTCTTCATAGAATGAACTCCTTGACTATCGTACCGCCACACATTAAAATCTTGCATTACTTCTCTTAGCGGTATTTGTAAGATATGTTTAATATCATCCGCCTATAATGTGTACCGCACAAGCTGCTCATCCCAATTTCGTGGCGCTGGATCTATGAGATCACTAACCCACTCTAGTAGATTATTGCACGCTTGGTAGAAACCTATTTGTTCCATATGCCTGGAACATACAACTGCTTTTGTATGTACAAACCCTTTGATCACACTTCACAAAAAGTTAAAGCATCTATAGTCGGGCGCCCCAAACCAGCCTCATACGCTCAGGCGGGCCGCTCGGTCATGATTTTTTGACCTAGACGGCCCCCTCAAATGGGTATCAAACGCCTGGGCTGATCGGGGCCCCTCATATCCAGCCCAAATATGGGCGGATATGGGGGTGCCTGGGTATGCCCGTTGCGTCGGACCCGACAGCCCGACCCGACCGTAAATTGCACCAAATCCATCAAGCCTTTCCTCCTCCTCTCGTTGCCCTCCAACCTTTCCCGAGCCCGGAGCCTCGCTGTCCTCCATCCTTGCTCCCAATCCTCACCACCAGTCCCGATCCACCGCCGGAGATGTCCTCCAGGCCGACCCAAATCGCCGCGACGGAGACTCGGTCCGCCTCATCTGTCGGCGGGATCTCTTCGTCGACTGTGACTTGCAAGGCGGAAAACATCGCCCAGAAGTTGCGATGACACTGATAGCGAGAGAGGGAGACGGCGGCGACGTTGCAGGGAGGTTCAAACAGTTGGGAATCGTTGCATGGAAAACAAAAAAATTCTACGCACACGCAATGATTTATCCATGGAGATGCATAGCAATGAGGAGGAGAGTGTGTCTACGTACCCTCGTAGACCGTAAGAGGAATCATTTCACAACGTGGTTGATGTGGTCAAACTTCTTCTCACGTCAACCGATCAAGTACCGAACGCGCGGCACCTCCGTGTTTTGCACACGTTCAACTCAGTGACGTCCCTCGCCTTCTTGATCCAGCAAGTCATCGAGGTAGTAGATGAGTTCCGTCAGCACAACGGCGTTGTAACGGTGATGGTGAAGTGATCTTCGCAGGGCTTCGCCTAAGCACTACGAAAATATGACCGGGGGTGTAAATGGTGGAAGGGGACGCCGCACATGGCTAACAATTGATCTGGTGTGTGTTAGGCGCCCCTTCCCACATATAAATAGGTGGGAGGGAGGGAGGAGCAGCCAAAGGAGGTGGTGTCCCTCCCAAGCCGCGCCCCCTTCTTTCCTTATTTGGAGTGCGGGGAAAGGCAGGGGAGGGTGGCGTCCTTCCCTTTCCTTTCTCCCATGAGAGGGAAAGGCAGGAGGGGATAGCCCTCCCCCTTTTCCTTCCCTAGGGCTGTCCAAACAAGAGGAGGGATGCACCAGCCCCCTAGTGGGCTGGTCTGTCCCTCCCTTTGGCCCATTAAGTCCATAACTTGCCGGGGGTGCCCGGAACCCCTTCCGGTGACCCGATTCCTTCCCGGTACGTCCCAAAACACTTCTGGTGTCTAAATACCATCGCCATATACATCAATCTTTACCTCTCGACTATTTTGAGACTCATAGTCATGTCCGTGATCTCATCCGAGACTCCGAACAACATTCGGTCACCAAATCATATAACTCATATAACACTATATCATCAACGGACGTTAAGCGTGCGGACCCTACGGGTTCAAGAACTATGTAGACAAGACCAAGGCACCTCTCCGGTCAATAACCAATAGTGGAACCTAGATGCCCATATTGTCTCCTAAATATTCTACCAAGATCTTTATCGATCAAACCGTTATGACAACATACGCAATTCCCTTTGTCTATCGGTATGTTACTTGCCCGAGATTCGATCGTCGGTATCTTCATACCTAGTTCAATCTCGTTACCGTCATGTCTCTTTACTCGTTCCATAATACATCACCTCGCAACTAACTCCTTAGTCTTTTGCTTGCAAGCTTATGATGTGTATTACCGAGAGGGCCCAGAGATACCTCTCCGATACTCGGAGTGACAAATCCTAATCTCGATCTATGCCAAATCAACAAACACCTTCGGAGATACCTGTAGAGGATCTTTATGATCACCCAGTTACGTTGTGACGTTTGATAGCACACAAAGTATTCCTCCGGTATCCGGGAGTTGCATAATCTCATAGTTGAAGGAATATGTATAAGTCATGAAGAAAGCAATAGCAATAAAACTTAACGACCATTATGCTAAGCTTACGGATGGGTCTTGTCCATCACATCATTCTCCTAATGATGTGATCCCATTATCAAATGACAACTCATGTCCATGGTTAGGTGTAAGGGCATATTTATCCCTTAGGTGTTTTGGTGATTGATGACAACGCTTTTGCGGACTAATCGTGTGCCTTGAGTTTCTCAGATACTTCATCACTAGGCACGAGACGATTCGGTGCCCCTCGGAGATTATTGAAGTCGGCGTTTTTCTACGTTTCTCTTTGGTGGATTTGAGTCGTAGGAGAGCCGTACTATTAAGAGGGGGTCCGCGTCGGAAAGGTTTGGGTGGAATCAACACGTACACTTGTCCTACCTTTCCCTGCACTTTGGAGCTTCTATTCGTTATCTTGGTTGGGCGGAAATCTGATGACTACTGTTGTACTTGCGGTAGTACCGCAAGTACAAGCGGTAGTACCGCTGTGTGTCACGGTAGTACCGCTCCTCTGGAGCGGTAGTACCGCGGCTCCCAGGCCTTGTGCCGCTCCGGTGCGGTAGTAGGGGCGGATGTAATTTTTTACATCCGCGCACCCCACGGTAGTACCGCTCATCCAGCGCGGTAGTACCGCGGGGTCCCACGGTAGTACCGCTCCCCAGGAGTCGTAGTACCGTGGCCCTCCTACCTAGTACCGCAGCGTCATGGTAATAGGCGCGGATGTAATTTTTTAATCTGCGCCCGCAACGGTAGTACCGCGCCTCGCGAGCGGTAGTACCGCGTCGGATTTTTGTACCACCCCAGTTTCAGCGGAAGTAGGCACGGATGTAATTTATTTCATCTGCGCCCTTCCCAGGCCATGACTTTCCTGCCTTGCGGTAGTACCGCAAGGGGGAGCGATAGTACCGCGCGAGCGGTAGTACTGCCCCCTAGTCAGGCAAGCTCCGGCTTGTGCTGCTGTCGCGGAAGTACCGTGGTCCGCCACGGTAGTACCGCGCAGCCTTGCGGTAGTATCGCGCCCCTGGAGCGGTAGTACCGCGTGTCATGGGCTGAACATGTGGATAACGGTTGGATTTTTCCCTCGACTATATAAGGGGTGTCTTCTACCTCTAGTTGACTACCTCTTCCACCTCTAAGCTCCATTGTTGCTCCAAGCTCCATTTTCGCCCGATCTCTCTCCCTAGCCAATCAAACTTGTTGATTTGCTCGGGATTGGGTGACAAGGGCCCGATCTACACTTCCACCACAGGATATTTGATTCCCCCCACTTATCCCTAGAGGATCTTGTTACTCTTGGGTGTTTGAGCACCCTAGACGGTTGAGGTCACCTCGAAGCCATACTCCATTGTGGTGAAGCTTCGTGGTGTTGTTGGGAGCCTCCAGTTGTTGTGGAGATTGCCCCAACCTTGTTTGTAAAGGTACGGTCGCCGCCTTCAAGGGCACCAATAGTGGAATCACGGCATCTCGCATTGTGTGAGGGCGTGAGGAGAATACGGTGGCCCTAGTGGCTTCTTGGGGGGCATTGTGCCTCCACACCGATCTAACCGAGACGTACTTCCCCTTAAAAGGAAGGAACTTCGGTAACACATCCTCGTCTCCACCGGATCCACTCTTGGTTATTTCGTGCCTTTACTTTTGCAAGCCTACTTGTGTTACATCCATTGCTTGCTTTTGTGCTAGTTGTTATTGCATCATATAGGTTGCTCACTTAGTTGCACATCTAGACAATCTATTTTGTTGCAAAGTTTAATTTGGTAAAGAAAAGCTTAAAAATTGTTAGTTGCCTATTCAACCCCCCCCCCCTCTAGTCAACCATATCGATCCTTTCAATTGGTATCTGAGCCTCGTCTCTTTTTAAGGACTTTACCGTCCGAAGAGTATGGTTGATGTCGTAGATGAGGTAGGAGAGCACTCCGGTGTGAATCCGATATCATCTACGGGAGATGGGGGTAACTCGATCTCACGTGAGGAATTCAATGTGGCTTTGGAAACATTCAAAACCTCCATGACGACCGCGGTCAAGGACATGTTTAAAGAATTCCTAGAAGGACTTAAACAATCTACCTTGCCGATGAAAGTGGGTGATCCCACCAACAAGGTGACGGATGCTACCTCCGACAAGGGGGAAGCTAACATTGAAAAGAGTCCTTCTATTAGTGGTAGAAATGGTACCAGCATCTTTGCCCATGTGGAACCCCCAATTTATGGAGGGCCAATCCCCTCCACTCATGTGAATCATGCCGGTACTCCTCCTAAATATGAGAAACATGAAGATTTTGATTCTTGGGTCTATCGCTTTAAGCATCATTTAAAACATGTGAACACTAACCTTTGGAGAATCATTGAAGAAGGTTTCTATCCTCATGACCCAAGCAACTTCACCCCTCGAGAAGCCGTGGACAATCAATTCAATGAGAGTACTCTCTTCATCATCCAAGATGCAATCCTTCCCGAATATCTCCCTCATCTTCGACCCCATGCCATGGCAAAAGAAGCATGGAAATGTGTTGAGTCTCTCTATCGAGGAAGTGCTAGCATCCAACGCTCCAACTATGAAGTGGTGCAAGATGAAGCCGATGAGTTTGCAATGAAAGAAGATGAAGAACCTCGTGAGCTCTTTCGAAGAGTGACCAAACTTGCGGTCTCACTCCGAGATCATGGAAGCAAGGACACGGATGACAATTGGATCAAGCACAAGTTCCTCAAGGCCATGATGCCCTACAACAAGGCCATGTCCTCCGTCATTCGTCAAAGACCGGACTTCCACTCCATGACCTCAAGTGAAGTGTTGGATGAGTTTGTTGCAATGAGCATCTTGGACAAGACCGCCGACAATGCGGTGCTCCGTTCTCAAAGGGCAAAGAAGCCCAACCTTGCGTTGAAGGCGAAGGTCATCATGGAAGAAGAGGAAGAAGTGGAAGATGAGGAGAGCAATCCCGAAGACACCCAGTATGATTATCATGAGCACATGGCCCTTGCTTCAAGACAATTTTGGAGCAAGAAGAATACAAGACCCAACTTCAACAAGAACAACTCAAGTGGCGTCAAGGGCAAGCAACGAGTTAGAACTTGCTTCAACTGTGGCAATGTGAGCCATTTCGTTGCGGATTGTCCTTACGAGAAGCGGGAAGACAATGGTGGCAAATTCATTCGAAAAGACAAAGCCAAGTCCTTCCCCAACAAGAACAACTTCGCTAAGAAGACTCCAACTCGTGGGTTGGTGGTTCAAGAAGAATACCAAGAGGATGACGATGATGATGAAAGTGGAGAAGTAATGGCCATGGCATCCGTTGCCATTGCTACTACTCCCCCGGTGTCTCTCTTTGATTCACCCAATGAAAACATCACCGCCAAGTGCCTCATGGCTAAAGCTTCAAACAAGGTAACCCCCAACATCACAACCACCATCATTACTAATCCCTCCTTGGAGGATTGCATTGATGAACATGTTGAGTCTAATGAGGAAGTGAATGAATTTGAGTCTTTCATGAGTAAGCTCAAGGGTAAGTCTAAGAAGCACTTTGTTGCTCTCTTGGTACAACTTGGTGAGGCCAATGACATGATCGAGGCTCACGAAGAAACCATCTCTAAGATGGAAAGTCATAGTCGTGACTATGTCGATGAGATATCGGATCTCTCTAATGCTCTCGAGGAAGAGCGTGTGCATCGTTTGACTCTTGAGGAGTCACACAATGATGACCATGCTAAGTTAAAGAAAGATCTTGATCATGCTCTTGTCATGTCTCGTGTGCTAACTTCTGAGAAGGCTAAGCTTGGGGTTGATCATGCTAGACTCAAAGAGGAGTTTGAGATACTTGACAAGGCCCACAAGGTCTTGAAGGGTGCTCACGCTAACCTCAAGGAGTCTCATGCTCAACTCCAAGTTAAGCTAATCAAGGAAAAAGCCACCTTTCCTCATATGGTTTTAATTGATAATGCATGTCCTACTAACCCGTGTTGTGAGCATGTGCATCTTGTGGAGGAGAATGCCAAGTTGAAGGATCAACTTGAGAAAGGCCTTGTGACATGTATTCAAGGTGAGAAGAACCTCAATGACCTTTTGAGCAATCAAAAGGAAGTTGTGGCCAAGGAAGGAATTGGGTTTGCACCCAAATCCAAGAGCAAGAAGAAGAACAACAACAAGACCAAACGTCCTCCTCCTCTCACGCAAACGTTTGTGAAAGAGGGAGAGGGTGCTCCTAAGGAGAAGAAGGAAAAAGTGAAGGGAGTTGACATCCAAAAGGGCAAGAGCATGTCCTCAAACAAAGCCGGCGACTTTAACCCGTCATATGTGTTGGGCCGTGCTAGTGATGGACATGTTTATGCTAAATTTGTTGGTTCTCCTTATGAGTACATTGAATGGTCTATTTGGGTTCCTAAGACCCTTGTTACTAACATCAAAGGACCCATTACTAAATGGGTACCTAAAACCAAGCATTGATCTCTTGTAGGTGTTTGCTTTCGGTGGGGGATCATGGTTGCTCGATAGTGGAGCAACAAATCATATGACTGGGCGCAAGGACTTGGTGGTGGACGTGCAAGAGATTCCATCTATGCCCACCAATGTCGAGTGGGGTGATGCATCACATTCTAAGGTATTGGGTCTCAGCAAGGTTGTCATTTCTCATGATCTAACGATCAAGAAAGTCATGCTTATTGAGTCCCTTGCATACAATTTGCTTTCTGTTCGTCAACTTGCACTCATGGGTTTTGCTACATTCTTTGACATTGATACCGTGGCCCTCTTGTGGAGCAAGACTCTTAAAGTATCCTTTGTTGGGCATGTCGAGAATGGTCTCTATGTGATTAACTTTTCGGAGCGACCCACTAAGACCGCGACATGCCTAATGGCTAAAGTTGACGTGGGATGGCTTTGGCATCGCCGTTTAGCCCACGTCAATATGAGATCTTTGCAAAGTCTTCTCAAGGGGGACCATGTTCGTGGACTAACAAATGTTAGTTTTGCCAAAGATCGTGCTTGCTGTGCTTGTATCGAAGGAAAGCTTCATGAAAAGGCTCACCCTCCATCAACCATCATCTACTCGAAGAGACCCTTGGAGCTCCTTCACATGGATCTCTTTGGGCCTCCATCTTTTGACAGTCTTGGAGGAAGAAAGTATTGCTTGGTGATTGTGGATGACTACTCAAGATACACTTGGGTATACTTTTTCAAGAGGAAGAGTGAGACTCAACAAACCGTCATCGACTTTGCAAATGAAGCTCAACATCAACACAATGCAAAGATCTTGACAATAAGAAATGACAACGGCACCGAGTTTAAGAACTACACCTTGGATGAGTTTCTTAGTGATGAGGGGATCAAGCACCAATATGCTGCTCCATACACCCCTCAACAAAATGGTGTTGCGGAGAGGAAGAACCGGACGTTGATGGATGCGGCTAGGACCATGATGGCGGAGTTCAAGTCTCCATACAACTTTTGGGCCGAAGCCATCAACACCGCATGTCATGCATCCAATCGACTCTATCTCCGCAAAGGCTTGAACAAGACTCCTTATGAGATACTCACCGGCAACAAGCCCAACCTCAAGTACTTCCGGGTGTTCGGTTGTAAGTGTTTCATTCTCAAGAAAGGTGTTCGTTTGTCTAAATTTGAGGCTAGAGCTCATGAGGGCATATTGTTATGCTACAAACTCTCATGCTTACCGTGTCCTCAACAAGTCCACCGGACTCATTGAGGAGACGTGTAACATGGAGTTTAACGAAAATAACGGCTCCCAAGTGGAGCAAAGTGGTACTTGTGATGTAGGTGATGAAATTCCTCCCCAAGCCATAAGAAGAATGGGTATTGGTCAAATCCTACCCATTGAGGAACCCCTTGTGGCCAAAGCAGAAGGACAATGCTCCACTCAAGTGGAGCCATCACCTCCCCAAGACCCACACGCTTCCGAAGAACAAAGTGAAGGCCCTCACCCTCATGAACAATACCAAGGGCAAGATCAACCTCAAGATGGTGGTGAACCTCTAAATGATGCCCAAGGTCAAGTTCTCCCCCTCGAGCAAATTCAAGATCATGAGCAAGCTCAAGATCAAGAACAAGCTCAATACGGCGCTCAAGATGATCAAGTTAACCCTCCTCCTTCCACACCCGAGGAGGAATTAGAGCGTCGTGCCGTGAAGATTGCTTCCAAGCTCACCACCCAAGGCCATCTCATGGAAAACGTGGTTGGAAGCCTAAGAAAGGGGGTAAGCACTCGTAGACAATTAGCAAACTATTGTGAACATCACGCGTTTGTCTCTTGTGTTGAACCCCAAAAGGTCTACGAGGCGCTCGAAGACTCGGATTGGCTCAATGCCATGCATGAAGAACTCAACAACTTCGAGTGCAACAAGGTGTGGAGATTGGTGACAAGACCATCGGGGAACCACAACGTCATTGGAACCAAGTGGATCTTCAAGAACAAGCAAGATGCTCATGGGAACATCATTCGCAACAAGGCAAGATTGGTAGCACAAGGCTACTCCCAAGTCGAGGGTATCGACTATGGTGAAACCTTTGCTCCCGTTGCTCGTCTTGAATCCATTCGTTTGTTGATTGCTTATGCTTCCCATCACAACTTTAAGTTGCAACAAATGGATGTGAAAAGTGCCTTTCTTAATGGTCCTATTAATGAGTTGGTCTATGTCAAGCAACCCCCCGGGTTCGAGGACCCCTACTTCCCGGATCATGATCAACTCGATAAGGCACTCTATGGCCTTAAACAAGCCCCACGTGCGTGGTATGACCACCTTACCGAGTTGCTACAAGATCGTGGATTTGAAGTAGGACAAATCGATCCACTCTTTTTACTAAGAAGGTCAACGGGGAGTTGTTTGTATGCCAACTATATGTTGATGATATTATCTTTGGTTCTCCTAACATAACTTTCAATGAGAAATTTGCCGCTCTCATGACCTCCAAGTTCAAGATGTCTTCAATGGGAGAGTTGAAGTTCTTCCTTGGTTTTGACATCAAACAAAGAAGAGAAGGAACCTTCATCAACCAAGCCAAATGCACTCAAGACATGCTTAAGAGATTCAAGCTAAGTGATGTCAAGCCGGCTACTACACCAATGCCTACCAAGTGCCAACTTGACATCGATCCCAATTGTAAAGCAGAGGATCAAAAGGTATATCGCTCCATGATTGGCTCCTTGCTTTACCTTTGTGCATCTAGACCGGATATCATGTTGAGTGTGGGGATGTGTGCACGGTTTCAAGCCGCACCAAAGGAAAGTTACTATGTGGCGGTCAAGCGAATCTTTCGATATTTGGCTCATACCCCAAACTTTGGCTTATGGTACCCAAGAGGAGCAAACTTCAAGCTTGAAGGTTTCACGGATTCCGATTGGGCGGGAGACAAAGTGGATAGGAAGTCCACTTCCGGAGGGTGCCAATTTCTTGGTTGCTCTTTGGTAAGTTGGTCTTCCAAGAAGCAAAGTTGTGTGTCTCTCTCGTCCACCGAAGCGGAGTATGTGGCGGCCGGTAGTTGTTGTGCTCAACTACTATGGATGAGGCAAACTTTAAAGGAGTACGGTGTCATTTGTGACAAAGTGCCTCTTTGGTGTGATAATGAAAGTGCCATCAAGATATATCTCAACCCGGTGCAACACTTGAAGACAAAGCACATTGAGATTCGGTATCACTTCATCCAGGATCACATTAGGCGTGGGGAGATCGAGCTCAAGTATGTCAACACTCATGATAACCTTGCAGATATTTTCACGAAGCCCTTGGATGAAGCAAGATTTCGCGCGTTAAGGCATGAGCTAAATATCATTGATTTGAGCAATGTGACTTGAACCCGTGTACCCCTCACCACACTCAACTTGTTGTCTAGTTTAAGTGTAGGCATGGACATAGGGGGAGTGTTGTTCTCTCAATGAACTCTCCCTTCCCCCATTATGCATAAATCGATCACCTCTTTCACATTAGCCATTTTTGATGGTACGTGTGCTTCAAAGACGAGTTTTGGTCATGGGCCCAAGGATAATTCTTCGCGGTGCCATACCATCCAACTCAAACATGGGTGGCTTCAGCCACCGCCCTCTCTCCTTGAGAGGCCTTGTCGCTTGGTGGTTTCTTGTTGTCTCTCTGCCTCTGGTTTGTGCGTGTTCTTATGGTTTCTTGTGTGTGAAAAGTTTCTGTGCAAAGGCATTTTTCTCGTGTTGAAACTTGCGGTGACTTGAGTTCGCGGTACTACCGCGGACAGCTGCGGTACTACCGCAGCCTGCCACGGTACTACCGCTTGCGGGAGCACGGTACTACCGTTACCACGCGGCAGTAATTTTTTACTGCCGCCTGGTTGAGCGGTACTACCGCCTCGGTGCGGTACTTCTGCCCGAGCGGTACTACCGCGATGATACGCGGTACTACCGCGCTGGTTCGAGCGCGTGGGGATAAGGACGGGCAGGGGAGTTCTAACTCCCCATACCCATTCGCAGTCCTTTCCCACGCCGTCTCCTTCTCTCCCTCGCTCAGGAATGGAGCCGGCGTTCGTCGCCGGATCTCCTCCACCAGCTGCCCTCCCGTGATTCCTACCGGTGGATCGTTCCCCACCACGTGCTCTTGCTATGGACCAAGGTTTTTCGCCAACTCCCTCTCCTTGTTGATTGTGTTTGGTGTTTCTAGGTTTTGGGGGAGGCTTGTGCGTTCTTGAGATTCTTGGGCTTATTCTCTGCAAGAGTAGGATGAAGGAGCGTGGTATTGCATAGGATTTATACTTGTATTGTTGTCTTGCGCTAGATCTGATCACCGTAGCACTGCCGTTGTTTTGCGGTTCTTTTCAGATTCAAACCGCTGGTTGGATCTGCTGCGACACGGTACTACTGCCCGTCTGGGCGGTACTACCGCTTGCACGGTACTACCGCCCTTCGGGAGCGGTACTACCGCGCTCTGTGCGGTACTAAAATTTTACTTCCGCTCCAACCACGGTACTACCGTGACCTCACACGGTACTACCGCGTTTGGAGCGGTACTAATACTTTAGTACCGCAGGCAGTGGCAGTTCTACCGTGGCTCACATCTATCGCATGCCACCTTTCTCGTATGTCTTCTATGTGTTTCTTGTGCTTTATCGTGGCCTTTGCATTGATCTTCGTTGCGTCTTTGGTGCTTTGCGTGTGTGTCTCAGGTGGTGGCTCTCGCCATTCCAATCCCAGTCGTGACACTGGCTCCAAGCATCTGCGCAACCCAGGTGAAGTACCAGAGGGATCGTCTGCCTCCAAGCGCAATGTCAAGACCTCAGCTAGCAAGCACAAGGAGCCCGCTAAGGGCGTGGATGAGATAGCCCCAATTGAGTATGTCCGTCTCAGGCAGCTGCACCCTTATGTGCACCCGCGTTCCACTGTCAGAGGCTGTGAGCTGTTCTGGAACAAGGCACAGACCAACATCTATCTGGATGTCATCAAGAACAAGCAGAATACCTACGTGGAGGTGAAGTGGATTGATATGCACCACATGAGGAAGGACAAGTTCCGTGACTACTTTGGAGAGGCTCTGGACTTGGTGGAGCAGTTTGGCATTGAGCATGTGATATCCTTCCACCTTGACTATGATCCTGAGCTTATCTTTCAGTTCTGTGCCTCAGTTTATTTTCACCCTAATGAAGAGCGGAGGATGACCTGGATGACCAATGGCCGTCAATTGTCTGCTACCTGGAAGGAGTTCATGGATCTGCTTCATGTTCCTGATGATGGGCTCAACACTCCAGTGGGTGTTCACCCCCATGGCAATGCTGAGTCTGCCAACAAGGACAAGCTTACTCCGTTCATGGTTGAGAAGGCGCTCGCAAATGGCAAGACAACGTTGGTGCTCAACTCATTTCTGGATATCATGTATCGCATCTTCCGCAACTCCTTGTTCCCTCGCATCGGTGACAAAGACAAGGTTCATGCCTGTATGGTGGACATGATGCTTATTTGCGAGGACGCTCGCTCGTCTCAGTCTCAGCCACTTGATGTCTCACACATCATGTGGTGTGAGCTTCGGTTTGCAGTGTTCAACCGCAAGGTGCCCATCTATGGGCCCTATCTATTTCTGCTGATCTTGAAGACTTGGGAGAAGATGTTCCATGGTGAGGAGTTCCTTGCTCCAGACTGGATTCGCCATGAGACCATCTGTCTGCGTATCAAATCCAACTGGGCCAACACCACTACTCGTGCCGAGGCGACTGCTGTTAGGACTGCTGTTGATGAGGAGGATGCTGGCGCCGAGGATGTTGCTGAGGGCCGTGCTGCTAGGCCTTCCCAGAGTGCCACTATGCCATCATGGGCCAAGAAGCTGAAGGACAAGATGAAGACTCTCTTCTGCATGCAAGCCAAGGGGCAGTACAGCACTCACGTGGCGTCCAAGGAGAGTCGTCGCCGGGACAACAAGATCATGCAGCTCTATGGTGAGGAAGTGTCTGGCGGGTCTGAGGAGCGCATCACTCCTGAGGCCGAGTGGATGGAGAAGCAAGGCTACAGGTGGACTGATTCTGAGGAGGATGTCGAGGAGACCATCCTAGCTGCAGAGGAGTCTGACGGAGAGCGTTGGGACGAGTTCCCTGCTTGAGCCACCTCTTGTGTGTAGGTGTCCTCTCTGCCTTTTTGGCGTCTCGATGCCAAAGGGGGAGAGAGTGTAGGGATTTGCGAGTTTGCGAGTCGTGTGTGTCGTGTGTTTGCTGCTTTCTCGGTTGAACTATTTGTTGCTTTCTCGTTCGAACCTCGGTTACTCTACTTCGTATGGTGTAAGAAATATGCACTCTATCTATCCTAGCGAGCTTGTGTTATATTGTGCTATCTTTATGCTATGCTATGCTACGCTTATTTGTAACGCCCCGGTTCTGATGCGCCAGGTGTCTGCCAGTTATTCGCCGTCGTTGCCATGTCATTTGCTTGATTGTTGCACTTTTCCATGTCATCATCTGCATTTCATATCATGTCATCATGTGCATTTCATTTTGCATACGTGTTCGTCTCATGCATCCGAGCATTTTCCCCGTTGTCCATTTTGCAATCGGCGCTCCTATGTCATCCGGCGTCCCCTTCTTCTCTCCTATTGTGAGCGGGTGTTAAACTTTCTCGGAATGGCCCGAGGTTTGCCAAGCGGCCTTGGTATAGCACCGGTAGACCGCCTGTCAAGTTTCGTGCCATTTGGAGTCCGTTTGATACTCCAACGGTTAACCGGGTAACCGTAAAGCCCTCTTTGAGTTGCAGCCCAACACCCCTTCCAAAGTGGCCCAAAACCCATCCAAACCCCCTCCATGCTCTCGGTCGTTCGATCACGATCGCGTGGCCGAAAACCGCACCTCATTTGGACTCTCCTAGCTCCCTCTACCTATATATAGACCCTCCCCTTCCATTTTCGCGCAGATGAACCCTAGCCTCTTCCCCTGCGCGCCGCCGGACATGCACGCCCGGCGGCGGGACACGTCCACCGCCGCCTCCACGTCGCCCGGACCAATCCGGGGACGCCACGTCAGCGCCGCCACCTCCCTCCTCCAATCACCGGCCGCCACCTCATCGGCGCCGACCCTCTCTCTCCTCCGCCGCCGCCAGGGCCCGCGGGGCCCAGATCCGGCC